>NC_056630.2:205251120-205393620 GCF_002870075.4 Lactuca sativa | reverse complement strand
TTATGTGATTCCTCGTACTTGGAATGGTAAGTAGTATATCCTAACTATACCTATTATAGTTACTAGTAGTGTATGTGTATAACCGAAATATGCCTTTGCTACCCAAAGGTACTGAACCAACTGATGGAAAACTTTTATGTTTATATCTGTATACATGATATATATATATATACACACACACACACACACACACACACACACATATATATATATATATATATATATATATATATATATATATATATATATATATATATATATATATATATAACTACACATGTATAGGCGTGCATTTAACAATAAAAATATAAAAGAAGTTTTTGTATAACCTTTGAGAAGTTCAATAAATAAGAAATGATGACTGGATGTCATTTTATAAAACGATTTGAAAGTAGTTTGTTTGATAAGAAATTTTTTGAGTATAAGAAGACCTTTGTTTGAAATACGATTCTAACAGCGTTTGAAAGGAAAAATAAAGTATGTAAGACAGTTTGATAAAGAGTTTTTAACATGTAAAAATGTTTGTCGTAACCTATTATAGTTTTTCCAAAAGTTTGTTTCGTTTGTATAGTAAACCCTAGTGTGATGCTCACTTGTTATGTAATGTGTGACTTTTTGTGGTGACATAAATGAACATATATACTCAAGGTATAAATAAAGTGTTTGATTCGTATATAACAACATATTTAATTTCAACAGATAAGATGATATCGTGATATATTTTGCGTACGAAGGATTCCATATAGTGGTTATGAATCACATATGATTTTCTTGATAAAAATGAGTATTTAGTGAAATCTTAGGTTACACACGATAAAAATCGTGTGTTTACTTGTATTCCTCCCCCCCCTAAAAGTGTATATAAAAAGTATTGATAACACATTTAAAAATGTAGTTTATAGGGGTATGAACTCACCGAAGAAAGTGCGTGATTTGAAGAAAACGAGATTTTCCTGTGCGGCACCTCGACCGGAAAGTGACGAGATTCTCGGGAATCTAGGCTAAATGTTATTGTATTGAAACTTCGCGTTTTTGTATTGAAACTTCGCGTTTTTTGCTTAATCGGTGTTGCCTGGTTTTGCCGAGAATATTCGGTTGGTCATAACTTCTCCGTTATAACTCGGATTTTAGTGTTCTTTATATGTACGAAAACCCTGATACGATTCCTACCACTTTATTTAACCCGAATACGATTTTAGGAAAGTTAAATTTTGGCTTAAGTTTGACTGGTGTTTCGTTATATTGACTCAAAATGTTGGGTTGTCACATCATCCCCCTGTTAGAGGGAATTTCGTCCCGAAATTCGAGTTTAAGCAGAATTAATGATCATGCTACGGATAGAAGTTTTATTTGCTTCTCGTGTTCTTAGGTGAACTCTGGTCCTCGCTTGGCATTCCAACGAATCTTTCACTATCGGGATACGACTTTACTTCTGTCGTTTGACTTTTCTGGGGTGATAACTCTTCTTGGTCGAATGTATGTTGAATGTTTTTGCGGTTTGTGAGAGTATTACACCTTGTCCCCTACAGGTAGTGTCTCCAGATCTTTTGGAGCAATTACCGCTGCTTATGGTTCAAGATCACGTGTTGAATAGTTAACACCCTGTGTCTTAGACTGTCTTGCGGTATGGGTAGTGACTTTTCTTCTTGCTTAAGAACACAACCAAACCCATGGTTAGATGCATCGCATTATATCACGAAATATTCTATTCCTTTTTGGGAGGGATAATATTGGTGCGATGCATCAGTCTTACTTTAGCGTTTGGAACACTCTTTCTTGTTTATAGACAATTACGGTGCTCTTCCAAGCGAGAACTTGTCCTAAAGAATCCCCTCCTGAGGAGTTTGCTAAGCCCGCTAGGAAGTTCTCGCATCTCGGTTGGAGCTAGACAATAAGGTGATTTGGCTACTAGGGTAGCCCCTGGAACTAAGTCGATTCTGAATTCGACTTGACGCTGTGTTGGTACTCTCGGTTGTCCTTCCGGAAAGGTGTCGGGAAAAACCGCGTACTTCTTGGATGTTCTGAATGTCCTTCACTTCTCGGCACGTCTCGGCGATGTGTGCAAGGAATACATGATATTCCTTTCGTAAGCATTTCTGAGCTTGCATACACGAAAAGATGAGAGGGTTCATACTTGGTTTGTCGCTGTAAATAACTAGAGCTTCGTCGTTTAGGGAGGTTAGGACGAACTGCTTTATCAAAGCACCTGATGTCGGTTCAATGTAGACTTAACCAACTCTTAATGATCATGATGTTGAAACCTTGGGGTGGATTAGCTGTCGTGAAGATCTAAAAGGAGTATGACTACTCATGAATTAGGGGAAAAGGATAGGTATTTCTAAGTTTATTCTTACGGAAGCACGATCACTCGCAGTCTTGGGCAGTCTCCGTCCTAAAGTTCATAGTAGAACTCATACCTGGTTCATCTATCACAGTCTCGGGTATACGAGTCGTTTATAATTAAGATTGAAAAGGTAGTCGAATAAATGATTCTTCTTTAAGCCCACATCCCAACGAGGAAAAGAAGTTAAAGTGGAATCATCAATTCTAAACCTGTAGAACCTTGATTATATACCACCCCTATGTATACATTCTTCAGCGATAGATCGACCGTATGGGTCTTTAGATTGAACTTGACGTACTGTACGAGTGATACTTTGGGGAGGTTTGCTAAGGTTTCCTTGGAAAGGATAAGAAACATGAGGTACTCCATGCATGAGTACTTCGGTGTTCTGGAATGATGGTTTCGCTAGAAAGACATTTTCGGAGAATGAGAAGTACGCACGAAGCTGGTATTGCGAGGATCGAATTGAGTCAAGTTGTATGATAATATCGGACTTACATGGAAATAGAGGTATTAGATTTGATCATAAAGTTGTTACAGATAAAACACAACAGTGCAACTTTTAACAGAGTTACAGTACTTTGGTTTTACTACAAGACTATTGTTGCGAACAGGGTATAGTACGAAAGGTAAAAATATGCAGCACGAGCATCCCTATACCGACGGGATCCCGCAAAAGATAAGACTCTGATTGCGCTAGTTTTGGATGGTTTATAAGTCTGTTACAATGAAACGCCTAATATCACGTTAACGTGGGTTCGGAGTAGGTTCTCCTGTAACCGTGATCCTGAGAATCCTACCGTCTGCGCCAGAGTTCTTTGTTATAGTTGGGTCCTTTATTGCCTTTTCCCATTCTGAGGTCAAACTCCTCCTGTTCCACTGTCATTCTTCTCTGTTGGGCAATCCCTCTCGAAGTGTCCCATTAAACCACATAGATGGCATATCCGAGAAATTTCGACATTAGTGGTTGAAGTAATGTGTTTGACCCGAGTCCTGCAGAAGCGGGTAGTGTGTCCGTTCTTGTTGCAGGTCTTGCAGTGTAACAGACGACAACTACCTAAGTGATGGAAGTTGCACTTATTGCAATTTGGTAGGTTTCCAGCATATTGTCTGGTCGGGTTAGGGATAATTGGGATACTTGTAGTGTTGGTGGTAGGAGTTACAGATGTCGTGGCAGCGAAGGCTACCACCGGTGATGGTTTCTTGTTTGTCCCTCGAGGTGATTTGCCTTTAACTCTATCCCAAAATTTTCGTTTATTGCTCTTTGGTTTGAGGTTCGGAGTGTCGTGGTAGTTTGTTACTCGTGGGTGTACTTGGTTGTTACTTGGGTTGGAATTATTGAAAACCATCCCGCTAACATTTGCGTTATTAGCGTTAAGGTGATTTAGAATAGCTGTTACGGCAGCTTGAAAAGTAGCTGTATCAATCTGAAGAGTTGGTGTTGGGATGATGAGTTGATTACTTTTCATCGGCGACATGATTCTGTAACACGAAGGAAAAAGGAGTTCGTGAGATATTATGGTTGAACCTAGATGTATTTCGATCGCTTTAAGTAAAGAGTAAAAGTATGTTCTCGAAAGTTTGACCTACATCCCTATGATGCAGTCCTAGTACAGTGTAGAAGTATGTTCGTAAAATGATCTTAAGACGTTTGTTGTTCAAGCCGAGGTATTGTTAGTTCGTGAATAACATGATCTTACCACTACAGAGACTTGGAAATGTTTTTGGAGTTAAATTACTATAGCCTGATGACTTGACTAAAGCATGTTTTCGGATAGGCTCTAACGAAGGTATGATGGGGGTTTTTGAACAAAGAGCGACACGGGAGTTAGCTGACTGTAAATATCATCGATGTTTAAGATGGAATAAGTTTAGGAAAATTTTATCTTGAAGAAGGTCTTACATCATATCATGAGTAGAAAGGTTTTGGCCGCATAAAGGCCTAACTAATCAGTACTTACTGTACAAGATAGTTAAACAAAAAATGCTACATAGGACATACACAGGAAAACGATTCCTTTAAACAAGGAAGGGAAATAAAGCATTTCTTAGTGGCGACGATCATCCTTCTGGTGAACTCTTAGTTCAGCCAATTGACGTTCCATTATCAAGAGGGTGTCTTTTGTACATTCTCTGGCGTACTTGTATCTCTATGACTTCGGCTCGTGTTTTAACTAATACTTGCAGCAGGGTCTCATGGTCTCTCTCAGATCTCTCACGAGTGTTTTCAAGATGATTGGTGTAGATGATGTGCATTCTTGTATTGCCATTTAACCTCTTCGGTATATTGGAGAGTCGTCCTGCCCTGAATTTCGTTTCAAGCAACTCTACGGATCAGGATTGGTAGAACTTTGTATGCTGAGCTTCCTTCGCTTAAGTTGTATCAGCTTCGGTCTCCTTTAAACGGCATAGGTCGATCTTGCTCTTCGCTCCATGTTTCCAAGTATTCTTCCTAAGGAGGCGTCGGGCCATGAAGAGCTAGACGAGGGTTAGGGTTTTGAATTCGGAGCTACCGGGGGTAGGTTCTCATCCTCGAGTTCAGAGTTATCATCATCCGAAAGGTCTTCAGTATGGTGATCACTCAAAAGGGATTGGATGATCATTCTCTGGTTCTTTTCTGAACCATCCAACATTGCCTTTGTTCGGGAAGTACGGGTCGTCGTGGGGATGGGGTCCAGCTATGTTATCTATACGGTAATTGAGGTATAAGAATCTAACACATAAGTAGTTTATAGTAATACATGAAATACTCCTATAGTATTTTAGGTTTATGTTCTATTGTTCACATTGTGGTATTGTGGGTAAGTTTTTAGACTTGTTGCAGCTCACAACCACACTTAGGCACATGCTAGTCAACCCTCAGATAATATAGTTGATCAGGTTATATCATCCCAGTTTCGACTATATGTCTCTAAGTCTACTTGTGCTGCCCAACAATCGTAGTACTTTTGTTCCGTCCTAGTGATACTGATTTTAGTATGAATGCAGGCACGTATACTTACTTAAATATTTTATTATTTAAAAGTATATACTCTTTATCAGAGTATTTTAATCCCTATTGTATTTATAGTTTGTATATCTTTTATGGGTTGATATACTCGATTCACTATAAACAATGCTCTGATACCAATCTGTCACACCCCAAAACCGAGAACGGCGGAAACGTTCTGGGGCGGAGGACGTCATGTAATGTATCACAACAATGCAAAGTAGTAAACAAGCAACAACATCATCCATTGTATTAATAGTATAATTTTAATTACATTTGAGTTCTTTCATAGGATAATTCTACAAAAATGAATATTCAAAAATAAAAGACGAGTCTTGATCGCTCCATCTTCACAGAACCTGGTAGTCGTACCTGTCTATCCGTATCCTGGGAATACAAGTTATTTTGAAAGCGAGTATCAACAATAATGCTGGTGAATTCATAAGTATTTATGTGACTTTGATTTGTAAAGCTGTAAAGAAAGACCTGTAAATGTATGAAGGAAAGTTTGTACCAACGAACAAGTTTGTAAGTAATTGTAAACGTTTGAAATCCTAGAAAATCCCATATTTTCTACTAGTATAAAATGTAGCATTCTACCAAGACTCGACTGTTTTGAATGTTTTCTTCAAAAATCCAATATTTGTTTATAAGTGGATGGTAGATTAAAAGTCCCAAAATGAACTACCATGATGTTTTTCATGTCATAAAATAGTAGATTTGTGTACAGTTATAATCGCTAAGATATATGAAAACTCCGTAAATCAACGTGTTTTTAATACTCCATGTGAGTTTTATAACCATGCTAATGACCCAGACTGCCTGTAACAACGTTCTTCAGGCGTTGGAATGTTATGACATTTGTCACCCCAGACCTGCCGGTCTAACTGTAGCTAACAGTTTAGGTGCGGGATTGTCAATCCCGTATAGATCTATACACAAGTATCACGCTCCCCCTACAAGGGATTATGGTATATAATACAGGACTTAATAATGCATACTCGAAAGTATGTGAAAAGTCTCACAACCTAGTATAAAACAGATTTACGTATGAAAATGTCCATTTGTTCTTGTATATGAAAATACCCCTTTGATATGGTACTTGTAGTATGTAAAATTTTATGTATATCTAGTACACTATCTGATGTAATCGTATCTCTTGTAATTGTATGTCTTGAAATTTATATGCCTTGTAAATGTATATAATCGTATCTCCTTATATAGTATGTAATGTATTAGTATAGACTTATAAATAAACTGACTCTTGTGTGATTCCTCGTACTTGGAATGGTAAGTAGTATATCCTAAGTATACCTATTATAGTTACTAGTAGTGTATGTGTATAACCGAAATATGCATTTGCTACCCAAAGGTACTGAACCAACTGATGGAAAACTTTTATGTTTATATCTGTATACATGATATATATATATATATATATATATATATATATATATATATATATATATATATATATACACACACACACACATATATATATAACTACACATGTATAGGCGTGCATTTAACAATAAAAATATAAAAGAAGTTTTTGTATAACCTTTGAGAAGTTCAATAAAGAAGAAATGATGACTGGATGTCAGTTTATAAAACGATTTGAAAGTAGTTTGTTTGATGAGAACAATTTTGAGTATAAGAAGACCTTTATTTGAAATACGATTCTAACAGCGTTTGAAAGGAAACATAAAGTATGTAAGACAGTTTGATAAAGAGTTTTTAACATGTAAAAATGTTTGTCGTAACCTATTATAGTTTTTCCAAAAGTTTGTTTCGTTTGTATAGTAAACCCTAGTGTGATGCTCACTTGTTATGTAATGTGTGACTTTTTGTGGTGACATAAATGAACACATATACTCAAGGTATAAATAAAGTGTTTGATTCGTATATAACAACATATTTAATTTCAACAGATAAGATGATATCGTGATATATTTTGCGTACGAAGGATTCCATATAGTGGTTATGAATCACATATGATTTTCTTGATAAAAATGAGTATTTAGTGAAATCTTAGGTTACACACGATAAAAATCGTGTGTTTACTTGTATTCCTCCCCCCCCTAAAAGTGTATATAAAAAGTATTGATAACACATTTAAAAATGTAGTTTATAGGGGTATGAACTCACCGAAGAAAGTGCGTGATTTGAAGAAAACGAGATTTTCCTGTGCGGCACCTCGACCGGAAAGTGACGAGATTCTCGGGAATCTAGGGGCTTCGGACCTTCGTCGGGGCTTAGATATGAAACCGGGAAGTCGGGATGTTGTCGGCACGGAAAACGAGGCAAAAATGTGAGAGAAATGAAGGATTTTAGTGAAAACAGCCAGCACCCTCGCAATCTATTTATAGGAGCTGGAGGTCCTCGGTACGCTGGGCGTACTTCGGACTTACGCGGGGCGTTCCTCGTATGTGGGGCGTACTCCGAAGGTACGCGGGGCGTTCGCTTGCATCATTGCTGACCGCATCCTCGGAAGACGTGAGTGGCCGACATGGATGATCCGGAGCCTAGTATCCGAGTACGCTGGGCGTACGAGGGTACGCAGGGCGTACTCCTTCAGATAAGACTTTGAAGTGCGTGCCAAGAACTTCTAAAATGCGTAACTTTCGCATACGAGCTCCGTTTTTTACGTTCTTTATATCCACGCGAAGGTGAGAAAATACTCTACAACTTTCATTTAGACTCCGTCGGCTAATTTTGTCTTTAATTCTAATTATATTTTAATTAATAGGTCGGGACACGATATCCACGTTAAAAATCCATAACTTCTTCATCCGACGTCCGTTTTCGTTTGTCTTTTTACCATCAAACTACTATTGTCGAGACCTTCAATTCTCGTTTAAGTTGTGTCGGCTAGAAATCGCTCGATCTTTATTTCGAGTTTTTAGCTGTCTACCGCTGTTACGAAACTTAGAAAATTTGTAACTTCTTCATACGATGTCCGTTTTGGGTGTTCTTTTTATTCATGATCATGGTTTAACGTAATCTACGACTATCGTTTAGATACCTAAGGCTAAATGTTATTGTATTGAAACTTCGTGTTTTTTGCTTAATCGGTGTTGCCTGGTTTTGCCGAAAATCTTCAGTTGGTCATAACTTCTCCGTTATAACTCGGATTTTAGTGTTCTTTATATGTATGAAAACCTTGATACGATTCCTACCACTTTTTTTAACCCAAATACGATTTTAGGAAAGTTAAATTTTGGCTTAAGTTTGACTGGTGTTTCGTTATATTGACTCAAAATGTCGGGTTGTCACAGGATGGATGACTCGACGAGCCAAGAGATGCTGAAAGGATTTAGAGGACCCACATGGACTCGCCGAGTCGCCCATGTGCACTCGACGAGTCGGGTCAAAGTTTGACCGTTGACTTTCATTGACTTTAGGGTTCTGGTCAAGGCTGATCAGGAGAGTTTAGGGAAGGGTAGAATGGCCTTCTACCCAATTTGTAGAGATGAGATCATGAGAGAATATTGATCAGGATGTTAATTGAATGATAGGGGGAGGCTAAGTCGGGACATTGAGCACGAGAGTTATCCGACTTCATTGAGGTGAGTCTTCTCACTATACTTTACCTAGAGTGGTAATTAGAGTTATGTGACAGAGTATTTTGTATGCTTTTGCATGATGTGATTTCTATGTGATTTATGCTATGTGTGTTACAGAGTTTTCAGAGTTAGGACCGGAAGGTCCACAGAGTTAGGGCCAGAGGGCCCACAGAGTTATGGGACTGGAGGGTCCCACTGAGATACATTGACCAGTGGGTCAAACAGAGTTATAGCCTCGGGTAGCTAATATGTGTTGTGTGTGGTATTTTGGGGAACTCACTAAACATTTATGCTTACAGTATTATGTTATGTGTTTCAGGTACCAGTGGGGATCGCGGGAAGGCGCCGGCTTGATCCGTACACACATGAGGAGCTTTTACATTTTATGATCTTGGGATGTTATGTTATGAATTGATTATGTGATACAATGATATTTTTATAAAAAAATATGAATGAAGTGTGTTTTTAAAATGTGAAATATTATTTAAAAATTTGGGTGTTAGATTGTTAATATATGGTCTATATTGAAGTTTTGAATTAAGCCAAACAGGTGAGAGGAGTTTTGCAAGTTTTGTGGATTATTAGGACCCTTTGAATTTTCTTTGTAAAAAATTGGTTGGCTCATGTTTGCTGGGAATATGGTCCCACCAATCCGGACACTACATACTAATTTTCATTTAAAAACTTTTCATGACTTCATTTTTAAATCTTTATTTTTTTTTCTTCATTCCATTTCCAATAATAGTTTATACTTTTATTACGTTATATAAACTTATAAATTTAGAATATAAATAGAATCTACTGACGTATAACAAATTTTAATATATCTTCACAGTTGATATTAATATTGGACACTGTTATAAACATATAAATAAATGTTAAAAGAGTATAAACTAAAGGGTAGCTTGGCAAACTCTAAATGATAGGCCCTAATGATTTAGAGCCTCTGAATGAAAATATGTTCTAAATTGTTGTGTTGATAATAAAAATGACTATTTTACCCTTCTATCCAACAAGTTGTAATCTAATGATATATACATATTTTTCTTCAAAAGGAAGAGAATTCAAAGTTATTGCAATCAAATCAAGTTTAATATCTACTCTTTCTATAGCGGATTCACAAACAAGGATCAAATATCCAAATCAAACCCAAAGGAAACCAAATCAAGCTTCAATTAATCATCGATATGTGGTTATCATCATAAAACGCAATCAACTTTTCCAAGACCCCAATGGCCTGCAAATGAACATGCTTCATTTGCAATCCCTTCCATTTGACAACCATCTCCAAGAATACAATATCTGAACAAAAAAAGAAACATTTTGTAAAAAAGACTGAATTTTTATAATAACTGAAAAGAGATTTGAAATCTTACGTGGTCGACGATCTCGGCATGGGTTTATTGTATCTGACAGCTAGATGCTTCTTGCCAATTAAAAAAACGTTAAGAGTGAACTTCAGAGTTCTCACAGAAACAGTGAACTTCATAACAAGCCGTAGGAATGGAAAAATGTTGGTATTAATTTGCTAAATTTCTAATCCAAAATGCATTTGAAAGAAGCAACTGCTTTTGAATAATTACAACAATACAAGTGATGCAAATGAAATTATCATTAATTAGGCAGTAAAAAAGAAGCGAGTTCAAATTAGACACAAGAGATGCGAATTAGCACAACTGTTTTTGCAGGGGCAACCTGAAGTGCGAATTGTCACAATCAAATTTAGAACTCTCATAGACCTAATTGGGAAAATGAATCTATGAGGTCTTACACGACATCTTCAGTTCTTGGAGTTCTCTCTTGCACACACCCACCCACAGTCGCTGGAGGGGAAGCGTCGATGTGAGGGTGACACACCGGAGAGGAGGCGCTGATGATGAGGGTGGTTGCTTTGAAGAGGTCAAGGCCTCAAGGGTAAAATGGGCCTTTCCTGGCTGTCTAAATGGTTCAGATACATTTTAAATCTGAGCCCCATGTTTCCTGAAGCATTCAAAGGTATAATAAGTATGGCGGATCGAACTTTAAGATCTAATCGATTCGGAACACGTCTCTTAATAAAGGCGAAACAAATAAAGTTCAATAAAAAAAATCAAATTATATAAAGGGAAAATGACTTAATAGCCCAATTAAGTTTCTAAACCGTTCAAAAAACCCCAATTATGTTTTGTCTATTCAAAAAAACCCAACAAACTTAACATTTTGTCTAAAAAGTCCAACTAAGTTATACTTTCCTGAAAGTCAAATAAGAGAAACATATGACGTGGCTTATTACCGTATCGGAAAAATGACTTGTTAGACCAACGAAGTTTCCAAAACGTTTAAAAAACTTCAATTATGTTTTGACTGTTCAAAAAAAACCCAACGAACTTAAGCAAAACAAAATTGAGATTTTCTGAACGGTTTGGAACTTTATTGGACTTTTTAGATAAAATGTTAAGTTCGTTGGGTTTTTTTGAACAAACAAAACTTGATTGGGGTTTTTTGAATGGTTTGGAAACTTCGTTGGGCTTTTAAGTCATTTTCCCTTATATAAATTATAAAATAAGAAAATGGCAAAATTATGGGATTGGTCTATGTAGTTGGTTATTTTGGTCCTTATGGTTTTATTTAACGAGCGGTTAGTGGTATAGTTTTATTTTCTTTTATGATCCTAAATCACTATTTTACTCTTATTTGATTTTTTTTTCCCATTTAAATTAACATTCAAAAAGTTGAATAAGATATAAAAATTTCACCCACCACTTCCTTTCCACAATCACCATAACCGGATGCCCTACCATAAAAAAATTGAAATTGTGTTCTTCAAAAAGTAGTGAGCCAATAACCATCGATGAAACTTGAAATTTTTTGTGTCCATCAAGGTCCGGAAGGTAATTCAACAACTCAAAAAGAAAAACAGACATGTTGTTCGTTGAACACATGGGGGCTTAGAGGGAGGGCAAAGTGGGCAGCTACACAGGACCCAAACTTTTTCATTATATATTTTTATTTAAAAATACAAATACAAAATTATAATAAAGATAAAGACTTTTTTTTTCTTGTTCGTCCTGGGCCTTTAAAAATATTTCATTTTTCAGGACCGGTCCTGGTTGAACATGTCTAGTTGCGAAGCCTTGCCAATTAGTAAGAAGTGGGGTGGATGCATGCACCCGACTTGCCACCCATTCTATTACCAAAAACATCCTTAAACAATTCTTTTATTAAAAAATTCTCTCCATGACACCTCGTGAATACATCATGATCGATTTGCTGAAAGAAACTAAAAATATTTCAAAATTTCAAAGCGTTATATTTTTATATGTTATATATATATATATATATATATATATATATATATATATATATATATATATATATATATATATAATGGACCCTCGTTAATTTTGGTCGTGGATCTGCCACTCTGCCCACTGAACACATCAGGATCGATTTCAATTTAACATTGTGTCCTTCTTAGGAGGCCTGATAATCGTGTCGTGTTCAGGTTGGCGGGTTAGCGAGTAAAAATATGTCAACCCAAACACGACCTATTTAAATATACAGGTCACGGGTTGGCGGGTTTGGAACATAAACTCATATATGACCCGTCAACCCATTTATTTATACGGGTTCACAAGTTGGCGGGTTCGTGGGTCAAATTCGGGTTCGTGGGGTCAGATTCCATAAATAAAATTGACAATTAAACATGAATAAATTCTTGATGGTTGATGCAAACATATCTGAATTTTAGACATTTAAGTCTTAAACATCAAGATGAAAATTAAAAACATTCATAGAAACATGTTATAGACTTAGCCTTATAACTTATGACTTACGACCTTAGGTCATCCACCACGAGTCAAAATGTCAAAACAGTCAAATGGTCTATAAATCAATGATATATATTATATAATACTTATTAAATATTAATACTTGATACATAAATACCTTTAAAAATAAAATATTTTTTTTATTAAGAATACAAAAGGGTTGACGGGTCAACCCGTTTATTTTTTGAGAAACCCATATATGACCCGTTTAATAAACGGGTTGGCAGGTTGAAAAACTCAATCCAAACTCATTTATTTTGTGTCGTGTCGCGGGTCGTGTCGAGAATTTCTATCTCTACCTCTTGGTAACATCCTTCGTACCTAAGAACACAACACATTCGCACATTGTTTCGAACTTTCGGGAGGCTAGGTCTCATCGGAGTGAGTTAAATGAAACCCACATACAACTTTAGAATCCATTAATGGGATGAGTTCTCGATTATTTTTGTCCCTAGGAATCTAGGTTTGTTTTGAGTACCCAAAACAATTACAAAAGAGAGAGAAGGGTAAGCAGATCTAAAACAAAAAGATTAACACTCAAACATACACAAACTGATTTCAGATTCACACACACGAAAATCGATATCAAAAATGAAAACAACGCACACATTCACTTTCAGAAAGAAAAAACACACACAAATCACCACCATCTCTACCACCACCACCGCTGCCACGCCCACCACTGCCATCACCGTCTGTAACATCCCCCTCTGACACGTATCACAATATTGTCCGCTTTGGGCTCCCGACACGAAAACTTCCAAGGGGGTCACCCATCCCTGGATTGCTCTCGCCCTGTCACACCCCCAAACCGAAACGGCGGAAATGTTCGGGGGTGGAGGACGTCATGTGTAGTATCACAACAATTGCATCATAGTAATCGAAGTAAACACAACCATTACATTAAGATATAAATATTTACATTTGTTTGATTCATTGTTTGCATACATCAAAAGTATAAAAAAATATTAAAGACGTGTCCTTATAAGCTCCGTCTTCTCCAAATGTTGTAGGAGTACCTGCCTACTGATTCCCTGAGAATACAAGCGATTTTGAAAGAGTATCAGCATAAAGCTGGTGAGTTCATAAAAATGTTTTTGTAGTGAAAACCTATTAATGAATCTGAAAAAGGTATGCATGTTTCCCAAGAAAATCCAATATTTTCTAACATGTAAGTTTGTTACTTTATTTTGTTCAAAAACCTTGACTAACACTTGTATGTATAGTAACTTCTGTGTGAAAACCCCTGGCTACCACCAGTATATATAGTATGTTCTGCATGAAAACCCTAGCTACCACCATTATGTATAGTAGTTTTATTAATTAAAATAAAACTAATAAAGAATGAAATCCCATAAACTGATGGGGTTGAGCCATAAGAACTTTCCTATGTGCACATGCAAACCCTAATGCTTGGGTCTAGGTTTCTCTAATTGAACATGCAATGTATCCAAGGCTTGCATTCATAGATCTAATGTAAACAATCAATTCATAACATATGAAAAACAGATCTAGAATTTTACCTTAAGTTGCATGCTTGAAACTTCTTGTTCTTGGAGCTTAGAGTCACAATTATCACTCCTTTAATGGCTTACAAACACCAACTAGCAAGAAGATGATTTGAGGGAGAGGTGAGAAATCGGCCTTAGGGTTTCTTCAATCAAAGAGTAGCTGATTTCCTCCACCTAAGAGGTCTATTTATAGTATGAGCTACTAGGGTTTCACCCTAAACCCTAATTGAATAACTTAGCCTCTAGACAATCCAAAGATCCTTCTAGATAATGGCTTGGACGATTTTAAGATATCTTTATCTCTAAAAATCGTCCCCCTCATTATCCATAAGGATTCATAGCCCAAAACACAACTATCATACATTTGACGGTTTATGCCCCTTTATTCAATTAACCTCTTTAAGTCACCAAATTAATTCCTAATTAATTTATGACTTATATCAATTAAATAATATTATTATTCCTTTAATATATTATTCTTATAATACATTAATAATAATATCACTTCTCTCTATATAAATCACCCTGTCAAGTTGCTATGGTGAAGGCAACCCAAAAGGACCATGCACAATCGGGTCAAGTACTTACCAAATATAGTTACAGCCTTAGACACTAATCCAACAGTCTCCCACTTGGATAATTCTAGTAACTATAAATGCAAACACAATCCGATTAGCAATCGTAGCTCTCAAAGATGCTGTCAACTCTGATCTTATCAATATCCTGTCCTTTAGATAAGGGATCGTACAATCCTCTGTTTTGATACCGTGCAGACAGTCTCATGAAACATTGTCATACTTATTGTCTAGCAATTAGTTTCTCGATCTCAAATTTATTTGACATAGAACTTAATTGAACACATCAATTTCAGTCCTGACCAGGCCCGACACATAAGTCAAATCAAATCATTGAGCAGCCGTGATATCGCTTCTACCCTCTTAGGATAAAAGTAACAGATAAACTTCGACTTATATGCATTTACTATTCACTAATCAACTATACACAACAATGTGTTTTATGACATCAATTTACTGATGCGGTTTCGCATTATCAATGCACAACCAATTAGTAAATAATAAACCATATATCTTGGTTTCAAGACCATATGATATTATCGTCTTGTGATCACTTGCAGTACATTCCAAAAAGTGATCCCAGCAAGCGCGAGTTTATTCCAATGCTCAAAACTTGTTCATAAGCCCTCATGAACGTTGTAGCAAACCTTTGCTATGTCTAATACCATTTATACAATCTACACACCAATTCATGACAATCTTCATTCATACCTACTTCCAACATATGAACAATTGTGGACTGTTTGAATAATTTGATTATTCTTAATAAACTCAATTATTCTGGAAGTCAAAACATGCAAAGTGAAACAATAGTTAAACAATTAACATAAGACAAAACCTTTAAATAATACTTCTTTATTTAATCATCAAATATCAATTACATTTATCTATTACAAGTTTCCAAACTATCTAATCCAAACTAATATCATCCTTCAGCCCAATGCTCCTAGCGTGCTACAAGTGCTTAACCCTGCTCAGTGCCTTCGTAAGCGGATCTGTTGGGTTATCTTCTGATGATATCCTCTTAACCACGAGGTGTCCTTCTTCTACTCGATGTCTAATAAAGTGATACTTTCTGTCGATATGTCGAGATCTACCATGATCCCTCGGTTCCTTGGTCAAGGCAACCGCTCCTTCATTATCACAGAAAATTTCAATAGGCTCCTTTATGGCAGGCACAACTCCAAGGTCACCAATGAAGTTCTTCAACCATATCGCCTCCTTTGACGCTTCGCTCGCTGCAATGTACTCTGATTCGCACGTTGAATCATCTACAGTTTCCTGCTTGGAACTTTTCCAAGTTACTGCTCCTCCATTAAGGCTAAAGACCCAACCCAACTGCGAACGGTAGTTGTCTCTGTCGGTCTGGAAGCTGGTGTCACTATACCCTCGCACCTTTAAGTCATCACTCCTCCTGAGGACTAAAAACCATTTCTTGGTCCTCCGAAGATACTTAAGGATATTCTTGACCGCAATCCAATGAGTTCTGCCAGGGTTCCCTTGATATCTACTGACCATGCTCAAAGCAAAGGCCACATCAGGGCGAGTACAAGTCATAGCATACATGATCGAGCCAACTGCGGAAGCGTAAGGAACTCGGCTCATCTCAGCTATCTCGGCTTCGGTACTCGGACTTTGAGTCTTACTCAATTTGGCATTACTTTGTATCGGCAATTCTCCCTTCTTCGAGTTTTCCATAGTAAAACGTTTTAGTACCTTATCCAAGTAAGTATTCTGACTAAGTCCTATTAGTCTCTTACTTTGCTCTCTCACTATCCTTATTCCTCATATATAAGAAGTCTCTCCGAGGTCCTTCATAGAGAAACACTTCCCGAGCCAGGACTTTACTTCCTGCAGAGTCGGGATGTCGTTTCCCATGAGTAGTATGTCATCGACATACAAAACGAGGAAGCTAACTATACTCCCACTGGCTTTGACATATACACATGATTCATCTTCGCTTCATACAAATCCAAACTCTTTGACTTTCTCATCAAAGCAAAGATTCCTTCTACGAGATGCTTGCTTAAGTCCATAAATGGACTTCTCAAGCTTGCACACTCTATTGGGATGCTTTGTATCGACAAAACCCTCTGGCTGAGCCATGTAAACATCCTCAGCCAACTTCCCATTAAGGAAAGCAGTCTTGACATCCATCTGCCATATTTCACAATCATGAAATGCAGCAATGGCTAGCATCACCCTTATAGACTTTATTTTCGCAACTGGTGAGAAGGTCTCATCATAGTCAACTCCGGGAGTTTGAGTAAATCCCTTCGCAACAAATCGTGCCTTATACGTGTGTACATTTCCATCCACGTCGGTCTTCTTCTTGAAGATCCATTTGCACCCAACCGTCTTACGTCCGGGCACATTGTCAACCAAATTCCAAACTTGGTTGTCATACATGGACTGAATCTAGTTGTCCATCGCCTCTTTCCATTTTGCAGACTCTGGGCCTGCCATGGCTTCCTTATAGCTATTAGGTTCATCTAGATTTATTAGCGTACCATCACTAATATACGTGTCCCCTTCAGTAGTAATATGAAACCATAAAGTTGGGGTTGAACTCTAACACTTTTGGAACATCTAAGAGGTAAGGACTCGTCAATTGGTTCAACTGGAGTTTCCTCCTCGGTCTGAGCGCTAGCGGTAGAGGTTCCTTCATCACTCGACTAATAAATCTCTTCAAGATCAATCTGCCTCCCACTATCTCCTTGGTTTATGAGTTCTCGCTCTCGGAAAACCCCTCTCCTTGCAACGAAGACAACATTGTCACTCGGTCTATAGAAGAGATATCCAAAGGATTTCTGTGGGTAGCCGATGAAAATACATCGCTCACTATGAGGTTCGAGCTTGTCGTGAGTCTCTCGTCTTACCAAAACTTCACAACCCCAAACCTTGATATGTGCCAACGAGGGAGCTTTCCCTGTCCACATCTTGTAAGGTGTTTTGGCAACCTTCTTTGTATAGACTCAGTTAAGGATATGGGCAGCAGTCTCTAAGGCATACCCCCAGAATGAGATAGGTAGTAAAGCATGACTCATCATAGAACGAACCATGTCTAACAAGGTTCGATTACGCCTTTCTGCCACACCATTCAACTGCGGTGTCCTAGGTGGCGTCAATTGCGAAACTATTCCGCATTCCTTGAGATAGTCATGGAATTCAAGACTTAGGTACTCTCCTCCTCGATCAGATCGAAGCATCTTGATTTTCCTGCCCAATTGATTCTCCACTTCATTTTTGAACTCTTTGAACTTTTCAAACGTTTTTGACGTGTGCTTGATTAAGTAAATATACCCATATCTACTATAATCATCGGTGAAAGTCACATACAAGCGGTTCGCATCCTTTGTGGTGGATCTAAAGGGCCCGCACACATCGGTATGTATGAGATCCAACAAACCCTCACCCCTCTCACAAGTGCCAGTGAAGGGTGACTTGGTCATCTTTCCAAGTAAACAAGATTCGCACGTGTCATCTTTCCTAAGGTCGAATGACTCCAACACTCCATCCTTTTGGAGTTGGGCTATGCGCTTCTTGTTGACATGTCCAAGACGACAATGCCACAAACATGCTTTATCCATACTATTGGAAGAATCCATAGACAACACATCATTTCCTAGGTTATCTACAACCATAATAGTTTCATAAATTCCATTACAAGGAATTGCTTCAAAATATAAAACACCATTTAGATAAGCATAAATAGAACCATTCTCATTATTAAACGAATATCTAAATCCTTGTGTAAACAAACCATGAAATGAAATGATGTTTCTTGCCATATCTGGCGAGTAGCAACAATTATTTAAATCTAAACCTAATCCATTACAAAACACTAGAGAATACACTCCAATCTTGTTGACAGGCGACGATCTTCTGTTTCCCATGATTAGATTTATTCTTCCATGCTCCACATCCCTATTTCTTCTTAGTCCCTGCAAATCAGAACAAATGTGGTAACCACATCCTGTATCAAGAACCCAAGAAATAGCATGAGATGAGTCATTAGATTTAATTGTGTAAATACCTGCGTAAGACGGCTTGATCTTCCCATCCTTGATGGCTTGCAAATATTCCGTGCAACTTCTCTTCCAATGCCCTATTTTGTGGCAATAGTGGCACACTGCCTCCTTTGGTTTAGAGTTGGGCTTAGCAGGGCCATCCTTGGTCCCACTAGAAGAGGAACCATCTTGGGACTTTCCCTTGTGGTGGCTCTTTATCGGAGCCTTCCTCTTCTTCCCCCTTCTTTTCCCAATAGCCAAAACAGGAGCAGCGGGTGGTGCGGGAGTCGGTGCAACAGAATTTTCCTTGAGGTTGCTCTCAGCAGTCCTTAGAGTTTGCTTAGGGTGACCTCTTCCTTGGTCATGTGGTAGGTCATCCTAAATTGGTTGTAGCATGAGGGCAAGGAGTGAAGAACAATGTCGATGGCCAAATCCTCCCCAAAGTTAACATTTAACTTGCAAAGACGATCAACATATCTTTGCATCTTTTGCACGTGCACAGTTAGAGATTCTCCACTTCCCATCTTACGGTGATCATGTTTGTGATGATGTCATAGCGCTCTTGCCTCGCGCTTTGGTGGTACCTCTCCATTAAGTCTTGATGCATTTCATACAGATACATGTCCTCATAGGACTTTTGGAATTCTTGGTTCATTGTGGCTATCATGATGCAATGGACTTTCATTGCATCACGTTCATGAGTCTCAAAGACAGTCATTTCTTTGGGAGTAGCGATTTATGGATTGACCTTCTCGAGCTTTTCGTCGAGGACATACTCTTTGTCCTCGTAGCGCGCAATCGTGCGAATGTATCTTATCCATTCGCTAAAGTTCGATCCATCGAAAGTCACCTTTTGACAAAGACTCATTAGCGTGAATGAGTTAGCAGCAACGTTGTTCGCGTTCGACATCTACAAATAGAAAGGACAAAGTTTGATTGGAATTAAATCCCTACTTAAACATCCAAAATGAAAAATTAGGGCTAGGACCCAACAACATTATTTACACATTAGAAAAGGGATACCGTAATCCAACACGTAAATAATTTGGAGGTACGTGAATGACATGTATTGAGAATTCCTAGATTTTTTTGGAGATTCATTGAACTTTTCAATGACATGTTTAAATCTCAATATGCCCCTCTCGTTTGTGATTGGGATGCCGAGTATCACAAAGTGGGTGTGAATAACCATGCAAATCTACACGGTTCCTTCATTGTTACAATCACCTATTCGATGTGCCAGTAAACCACACACGCTCCATCGAACTATGACAAAGAACGAATCAACCTTTGCCACCTTTTCCTAGAACCAATTAGTGTGCCGGTAAACCACACACGCTCCACTAACTTTTTAGCAAGGGTGCAAAGTGTAATTTCATGGGATTGCATCAATTCACTTTTGCCTAAAGTAACTAGGATTGGGATTTTGAAAAACATGTAGTTACTTTATATTTTACATTATAATTTCGATGAGGAGAGAGAGTTTCCCTATCCTACCCGTTCGGCTAACGACCCTCCACCAGTCAAGCAAGCGGTGGGTGTGAGTGTACACCCATTAAGAGGCATTTTATAGACAGCAACCTTATACCCACCTTATAGATCGGCTTCGTGAATGAGGCCTACTAACGGTAAGACTAGCATTTTAATTATACATATATATTCATTAAGCTTGTAATAATATAATAGTATAGGGTTGAATTTTAAACTTGTAAAATTCTAGGGGTTGAAATTTAAATTCTTCAAAATTAAACTTTTAATCACAAAATTCAAATTTCAAAACTTGAGGACAAATTTTGAACTTTTCAAAACTAAAGTAATCAAATAAAAAATAATTTAAATTAAACAATCAATTTCATAATTATCTATATTTGATTTATTTAATATTACTTGTAAGATAATTATCCAATTAAAATCAAATAATCAATCAGTATCATATAAGGAAATTACCATTCATTCAAATGGTAATTATCTTTTGTTTTGTCAAGAATATACCCATATATATCATAAAATTCGGATATTGATGACCCAAAACAGTTAAGTAAAGTATCCTCAAGTAAAATAGCAAGAAATCCCGAGATAAGCTCTATCTGACCCTTGAACTCACTGAGTTCCACAATGGACTCGCCGAGTTGGTGCTACTCGCCGAGTCCACTATGGAACTCGCCAAGTTCACCAGGCAGATCCAAAAAATCGAGTTTTTTAAGCAACAATCAATCAACCAATGCATCAATTCAATAGAAACCAATCAACGCTCTGATACCACTGATGGGTTTGAGCCATAAGAACTTTCCTATGTGCACATGCAAACCCTAATGCTTGGATCTAGGTTTCTCTAATTGAACATGCAATGTATCCAAGGCTTACATTCATAGATCTAATGTAAACAATCAATTCATAACATATGAAAAACAGATCTAGAATTTTACCTTAAGTTGCATGCTTGAAACTTCTTGTTCTTGGAGCTTAGAGTCACAATTGTCACTCCTATAATGGCTTACAAACACCAACTAGCAAGAAGATGATTTGAGAGAGATGTGAGAAATCGGCCCTAGGGTTTCTTCAATCATAGAGTAGCCGATTTCCTCCACCTAAGAGGTCTATTTATACTATGAGCTACTAGGGTTTTACCCTAAACCCTAATTGAATAACTTAGCCTCTAGACAATCCAAAGATCCTTCTAGATAATGGCTTGGACGATTTTAAGATATCTTTATCTCTAAAAATTGTCCCCCTCATTATCCATAAGGATTCAAAGCCCAAAACACAACTATCATACATTTGACAGTTTATGCCCCTTTATTTAATTAACCTCTTTAAGTCACCAAATTAATTCCTAATTAATTTATGACTTATATCAATTAAATAATATTATTATTCCTTTAATATATTATTCTTCTAATACATTAATAATAATATCACTTCTCTCTATATAAATCACCCTGTCAAGTTGCTATGGTGAAGGCAACCCAAAAGGACCATGCACAATCGGGTCAAGTACTTACCAAATATAATTACAGCCTTAGACACTAATCTAACATAAACATAGGTTAGTTTATACTATTGTGAGTTCATATAACCATGCTTGATATGACTAGTGACCTCAGCGACGTTTCTTCAGGCGTTGTACGATATGAAATTTGTCACCCTAGGCATGCCTGCCTAACTGTAGCTAGCAGTTTAAGTGTGGGATTGTCAGTCCCGAATAGATCTATTCACAAATCTCACGCTCTCCCTCCAGGGGACTCTGGTTATACTAAGTGTCGATGATTTTACTAGTGCCCCAAAGGGTACAATTGAAGAGATGTCTCACAATCATGTATTAACTAGTTTACGTGTAGTTCTGTGTCGTTTTCTCATAATTGAAACCAATGTATACTTGGTAGAGTATTAATAATTATACTTAAATAATTATTTAGTGTTATACTCTTGTCATCCGATTGTAGTAATGCAATTCATAAACTAAAACTGTCATAGTTTATATGTTTGTCCACGTATGTAATCTGGATTGGTAAAAACTGTATGATAACTTCCCAAACTATACCTATTATAGTTTGCCTGAAATGTATATTACTTGGTTTGTGTATTGTTTCTGAAAACTGTGCAATTATATTTTCTAGCTTAAAGTGTCCCTTATGTTCCACATAATACAAAAGGGATAAAATATCTATGTATTTTGTAGAATTCGTTGGACTGAATCAATTGCATAAGTTTTTAACTTATTGAAATCCTTTTGTTTTAGTTCACAAAAATCATTTGTGTTTGGCTTGTATTCCCCCTGAAAACGTTAAAAATCATAAAAGCGTAGGGGTATGAACTCACAGTTTGTTGTGTGCAAGCATTGAACCGGAAACGAAGACCCCCGAGTTGCTGTACGTGGCACTTAACGAAATCCTAATAACAATTAAATACACAAGTGTATCTAAATTAGCGATTTCGTTAAATAAAGTGTTAGAAAAAAACTTGCTTTCGGTTAAGGAATGTTACCAGGACTTGATTTAATCGAGGAAAACGATTTTTCGCCACTTTGGAAGTGTTTACGGCCATGAAGAGGGGTTTACTACTGAGAAGGTAGTTTACGGCCGTGAAAGGGGTTTACGGACATAAACTCCTCTTGAAGGGTTTACGACCCTTTGCAGATTTGAAGGGTGTATGGCCGTACATTCAAGAACAAGGGTGTTGGATTCGATGAAAAATGTTTTCTAGATGCTCTAAATCGACTCCTAATGACGATTTTTGATGATTTTCGGAAGAAACAAGGGTGTGTTTGGGGTTTACGGTCAGGAGTCTAGAGAGAGAAAGAGAGAGTTTTTGGCCAAGAAGCTTAAAATGAAGGTGGGGGTCCCGTATATATAGGTTGGGGGTATGGTCGGTGGTGGGGTCCACCTGGCACCAACCGTACACGACTTTACGGCCATAAACTCGTTCTGGCTGCACACATGTTGTTTTTCGAGAAAAAATTGAGTTTTAGCATGATTTCTTGTTCCGACTCGTATATAATTTTATTTATATAAACCGTAATAATTTTTCCAAACCAAGGAATTTGACGGAAATCCAATCAAACTCAAATTTTATTAATGAAAATCGATTAAAGATAACGGAAAAAGTTTCGGGTTGTCACATGCCAGGGCACGCTTAACTGTAGAGTTCTTATGTGATATGCTGCCCTTACGGCTTTTAAATGCATTGTGACAAGGAAGGTATCCACACCCCTTATAAGGAAATGTTTCGTTCTCCTTCCAAGCCGATGTGAGATCAGGTGCAACCCACCTTCACCCCACATTATAGGGTTCGATGTCCCCCATCGAACACATCATCCCGTGCCCCAGCTCTGATACCATTTGTAACATCCCCCTTTGGTACGTATCACAATATTTTCCACTTTGGGGTCCCGACACGAAAACTTCCCAGGGGGTCACCCATCCCTGCATTGCTCTCGCCCGGGCACGCTTAACTGCAGAGTTCTTATGTGATATGCTGCCATCACGGCTATTAAACATGTTGTGACAAGGAAGTTATCCACACCCCTTATAAGGAAATGTTTTGTTTCTCCTTCCAAGCCGATGTTAGATCAGGTGCAACCCACCTTATTTGTAACATCTGGGATTTACTAGGTATTAATATTAAAATTATCTTATTGAGTAATGAGTTATTTTGGTTTGGGCCAGATCGTTGGGCTTCAAGAATTGGGCTGAGAAGGGCATTACGCTGGGCGTACCATGCCAGGTACGCTCAACGTACTCAAGGGATTTGGGTGGGGAGGCCATGCACACACGCCCGACGTACCAAAGGGTACGCGCAGATTCTAAAACCCTAACTTTTAGGGTTTGATCCCTATATAAAGGACCTTATGCCTTTGGTCCAGCCTCCCTCCCACCTCTAGGGAGCCACCATGAAAACCCAAACCCATATTTGTGTATTCTTATGATTTGGAAGCCATTTGAGAGCATCTTGGTGTAGTTTTGGTGTTTTGGAAGAGAAAGGAGCTTGAAGAAGGAGCAAGGATTCAAAAGGAGCTTGTAGATCTAGGAGATTAGCACCATTTATGACTCATTTGAGGTATCAAGCTTCAAACTTGATAATTGCATGCTTAGATATGATTTTGGGGTGTTTTATGCCACTTTTGGACTCCGTTGTTGAGGCTTATTGCATCTTGATGGTTTCAGACCCTAAGAGCTGTCCTTTTGGGCTCTTAGAGGCACTAAGAGTCATAAAAATCGGACCTTGATGGTTAAGCCACAACCATGCAAGTGTTTGATTGTCATAAAGTTTGTTAAAGGACCAAAATCATGTTTTGATCCCTAACCATACATGCAATCTATGAATGTTTGGGTGGAAATTTTGTTTATAGTTTTTATGCAATCAATAAACGTTTTATGTTTTGTAAAATCTTATAGTTATGTTGGTAAAGATATCCATGATTCCCCTTTGGGGATGGGGATGGGGATTCATTTATATTCCCCGATGGTGATGGGTATGGGTATGGGAATTGGAATGAGGATTCAGGATAAGGATGAGCCCAATATTCTTCGGTCCTATTTCCATCTCTAAGCACACACATTGTACTATAAGTCTTTGTTATTTTCTTCACTTAAGAGACAAATTTCATACTTATTGTAACATTCCATTTGAAATTTAATTAAATAAGTAAATAAATAATAAACTCTTAACCTCGAAATCTAAATCATATTATTTTATTGTAACCCTAAATCCTTAATATTTAGCGGGGTGTTGGTTTCGAGGAGTTATATGATATAATTTGGATTTTGGGGGTTAAAAGTGTAAGTTCCAGATTGGTTTTGTAAAGATTTTCAGAAGCCATGGGTCTTTGGTAAACATTGGACTTAAATTGAAAGGATTTTGGAATGCTAAGGGCTGAATGGTAATTTATGGAGTTGATTTGAAAAGAATAAGAGGAGGAGGGGCTGGAAGTGTCATATATGCATGTAAGTTTGGGAGCTGGAAACGAGGGCTTAAACCCGTCAACCCACTTTTCCCCTTCCTCTAAACCAAATCCTAACGCTAACGAGTTCTACTAGCCGCCAACTTATCCCTCCAACTTCTAGCCGCTGCCACCTCCTAATCACGCAAGGACCGCCGAACATCGCCACCACTACTCTAATTGACGGAGAAGACGACAAATTTCTAACCCGACGACGTGTTAATCGGGTATGGTCGGGAAACGAAGTTGTGGGTGTTGTTGTCGTTGTTTGCTAGTTAGAACGCTAACCTCTTCCCTCCTCTGCCTTTCCCGTCACTACACTACCACTATCGTCGTTGTTCCGAGTCAGCGTCGTATTCTACGAATCTTCTCCGACTGCCATGCGCCACCGCGAGGATGGATGAGATCAGGGTGCTCATTGCGGTGTTCAAATCACGTTTGAGCATGTGTTCGTGTGCTGGCGTGTGTTACTTGGTAGGGAATCAAGAAAACCCGCCACCATCACCACCTTGAGGTGGTGGCTCTCATCTCCAACCACCGTCTGCCGCCACAAGGTTATTGATTGGGTGTGTATTCTAGTGGTGCTATGTTTCAGGCGTGTGTATACTTTGGTTGGCCGGAAGTCTAGAAGAACCACCATGGCCACCAAACATGATGGCTGCCACCTTGTACCACCGCTCTACCACCACCAGCCACCGGTGGTGGTGGTTGTGTGTATGTTATGGTGTTGCTGTGTTTGTTTAATGGAAATAGATTGTTCGAGTATTTCTTGGTAGAAGAATTGAAGGAAAACCACCACCACCGCCGTGAGGTGGTGGCTGCCACCATGAACCGCCACTGACCACCACTGCCCAAGGTGGTAGTAGGTGGTGCCCGGCTTATTTAACAATTAATTAACCTAAAAACTTAACCATTGGACTAATTGGCATGCGATTGGGTTGGAAACCCTAATTAGGGTTTAGAAAACCCTAATTTGGTGTATGTTAGTTTTGAAGTTGTTCGGACCAGCATTTTGGACCATTGGAATTGAATTATGAATTATGCCCGACCACACCGTGTGACTGACCTAGTAGAATGATGGACTCAATGGGTTAAGTGTTTTTTAATTGACACTAATCGTCATTTTATGTGAAAACCCTAATTGTACTGGGTTTTGAGTTGGGCTTGTCTATTAGGCTTAGATGGTTGAATTCTTGATGGGCCATCTAAGACAAGTATATGGACTAGAATATTTGGATGAGCTTTAGGGTAAGGCCCATGTGAGGGGTTTGGGCCCAATTTGGAAAATTAGGCCACATGTTGGGCCTTGGTTCATTGTTTGACTTTTGGGCATTTAGAGTGTGTGTTTGGGCCTTGGGGTGGGATCAAGCTAGGTTAGGGGTAAAGTAGTCTTTTTACCCCCAAGCATGAACTTATGGTTATGTATTGGAACCCAATTATTAATTGGGTGTTTTTTTTGATGTTGATAGTACGGGAATCTGTCATCCAGCAACTAGAGTTTTATCCGCGGGACTTCAGAAGTGCGAGGTGAGTTACCTTCCCTATACCAGTGGGTCGAAGGCACCAATACTGGCCTACTAGTAGTTGTTTGTAGTTGAGATGATTGTCTTTGTGATAATTATCTGGTATGCCACTACCTGTTGAAATTTATGTTTATGCTATGTTATTATATGGTAGTGGTAGGGGTGAAATAGACCCCGTAACCGGTTGAAATAAACCAGAGGGTAGGTCGTGCAACCAAATATGTCTGACAATATGTTTATGCTATGTTATTATGTGGTAGCGGTAGGGGTGAAATAGATCCCGTAACCGGTTGAAATAATCTGGAGGGTAGGTCGGGCACCCAGATATGCCTCACAACATGTTTATGCTATGCTCTTATGTGGTAGTGGTATGAGTGAAATAGACCCCATGACCGGTTGAAATAAACTGGAGGGTAAGTCGGTCACCCATATATGCTTAACAGGGTAGGTCAGGCACCCAGATATGCTCAGCAGGGTAGGGCGGGCACCTAGATATGCCTGACATGGTAGGTAGAGCACCCAAATATGCTCGACAGGGTAGGTCGGGAACCCAGATATGCCTGACAGGGTAGGTCGGACACCCAGATATGTAGGGCCATTCCAATGTATGTGAGGCCCGAGGTGAAAAGAAAAACAGGGCCCCTCAAAGACAAATAAAATAAAGATTAAAAAAATATCATTTATTCTTCGGTATATACGTGTTCAATTAGCAATAACAAGCAAGCCAAATTGTTATCTTTTGAGCTAATTTGAGTTTGAACCAACTTTAAGCCCTAAAATCATTTAGGTAATAATTTTTTTTTAATAATATACACTACATAGCCTATAAATTTTGGGCCCCTTGGAGACGTGGGCCCTGGGCGGTCACCCGAGTTGGCCACCATCTGGACCGACACTGCAGATATGCCTGGCAGTATCTTGCTATGTGGTATGGTGGGGGGAACTCATTAAGCTTCGTGCTTACGGTTTTCGGTTTTGGTTTCAGGTACTTCTTCTTCAAAAGGAAAGGAGTCGGTATGATCGCAACGCATCACACTATGATTTTCCGCATTATGAGATCTTTGGGGGTTGTACTATGATATTGTTTTCCTATGACATGTTGTGGTTTTTGACACTTGGGTTTGATTATGATTTAGATGACACTCTTGATGTTTTCAGACTACCGTTTTTATAATTTACTTAATTAAAAAAGAAATTTTTGGTTCTGAATTTTAGGATGTTACACTTGTGTAGCTTTTTAAAAATCTTTCGTAACTTAAAGTAACTACACAACCACAAATAACTCTCCCCATTCGTATTTTTCATACAAGGAAATAAAATAGATTTTAAAAAAATCATGATGAATAAACCATATTTTTTTGTAAACTTTACAAATTATTTTTATATTTTATACCTATTCCAATTGCACCGGTCATCGACTAATGTGAGCCAACCAACAATTATCTTTCTCATTTATCTTTTTCTCTATAATCCTGTCACAAAGAAGGTATAACCAGCAGACTATTATCATGTGTTAGTGATTTGTATCACCAATATTATTTAAATGTAATGAGGTGAACTCGTTGATCAATATAATCTTGATAAATATTAAGAAAGTGGTTATTTCCTATTGGGCATACAAATATGCTACACAAGAGTTCATAACCTTGATTGTTCTCTGTTTTTATTCATCAATCATTGAGTTTTATCCAATTGAGATTTTGATTGTACCATCGAAATACTTTAATTTGAAAGTGTATCACGACTCTCAGTGAATCGAAGCAATCAAAACACCCAATTTTCTAATACCACTTCCTCCTCAGTAATATAGTAAAACTGGTCACCGAAGATAAAGGACTTCAAGTCCCCAACCGTCTTACCAAACCAGGCCTTAGCCCATAGATTTTTGCAGCTCATACAAAGATTTTCGCGGTTAAACTCTCAAAATGACTTCATTTTGGAGAAAAAAATCAAAGATGGTCGACTGTGAAAATTATGACTAATTTATGGGGTGGCTGGGAGTGGTTATTTGAAATTATTAATGAGTTCTAATTTATAGCTTATTAGTTTATAACGTCAAAACGTAGTTTTTCAAAAAGTGTTTGGATTAGCTTATATGTATCAAACCACTATAAGTTTGATAAACATTTTTTAATGTTTGGCAAAATGACCGTAGAGATGTGGGACAACAATAAGTTATAAGAAATTTTGTTAAGGGTTAGTAACTTATAAAAAATGGCTTATTTCCGGTTTCACATTGCTATAAGTTGATTTTCAAAAACTGTCTATCCAGACACTCATTTTAACTTATATCAATATAGAACCGGTAATACATTAAAACACTTATTTTTAAGTTTAGCTAAACACCCTCTTAAATTATGTTTCATTTTTGTGGTTATTTAATGGTAACCAGGGAAGAGGCCTATGCGTTGCCGGGTCGGATGTTTTTGCATTTTTTACCCATAGTAACAGTGTACTTACATTTGTATACACATAATTGCAACATCTTTAAAAAAAAATTTCTTATAATATCAACGTACTTATATTTCCTTACATAAAATACAAGTTATGCTATACAACCATGACACCGATTTCATATCATCCTACATTCCTATGACCTTTGAAGTGAAGGGATTTCCAACCAAATCTGTTGTAACGACGTAATTTCAAAACAATTTTTCACATTTTAAAAATACACATGCATTCATAATTGTTATCAAAATATCATTGTATTACAAATTCAGTTCATAACATCACATCCCAAGATCATGAAAATGTAAAACTCCTCGTGTGTGTACTGATCATGCCGGCGCTTTCCCACGATCGTCACTAGTACCTGAAACACATAACACAACACTGTAAGCATAAATGCTTAGTGAGTTCCCTAAAATACCACATACCACACATATGCCTTTCCAGGCCTCAACTCTGTGGGATCTTCCGATCCAAGTGTCTCAGGTGACTTCCATCCCGAATCCCGGTAGACCTTCCAGTCCTACCCGTATCGACCTTCCGGCTCGTGACCTCTTGACCTTCCGGTCCATATCATGCATAACATACATAACACATACATATCACATACATATCCCATAACAACATATAGCACATGCATCTCATAGCATACAAGACCTTCCGGTCGCATATAGGTACCCTTCCAGGTACAGTATAGTGAGAAGACTTACCTCGTATGATGTCTAGTAACTCACGTGCTCGATATCCCTAAATCTCGTAACAATGACCTAGCCCCGCCTAATCACATAAAGTAATTATTTCAAATCATTAACGGCTCTCAAGGCTAGACTACATCCCTTTCTACAAATCCACGGAAGGGTAAAAGACCATCTTACCCCTCCTTAACCCAAAAGTCCAAATGTTGACCAAAACCCTAAAAGTCAACGAAAGTCAATGGTCAACTTTGACCCGACTCGTCGAGTGCACAAAGGTGACTCGGCGAGTACATGCGGGTCCCCTGAATCCTTTCAGTCTCTCTCTTGGCTCGTCGAGTCTTTCTTCCACTCGACGAGTTACACCTGTCACGAATCGCGGGACAACCCCGACTCGACTCGTCGAGTCCACTCATGGACTCGGCGAGTTCATTCCATGCTCACACTAAAATAACCTTCTGAGGTTAGATCTGTTCCTCTAATCCATGGATCTAACCTTCCTAAGCTCAATAAACACGTAAAGGTTCGAACTTGATACTCATGCAACGTCCAAATGGCACTAGTTGATGATTTAGCCCCAAATACAACATCCTAAGTCCATCTCTTCCATGACTCCTCATAAAGCAAGATGCGATAAGTCCTCTGGACCTCTATGGGTCCAGATCTGATACCCAAACGTGATAAGGGACCATATTCTCAATACATCATCTCAATAAAGGGTATAGAAAACCCTAGATCCATGGATACTTTAACAAAATAGAGAAATGATCGATGTGGTACCTCAAGGATGATGCCCTCTGCTTGCAATCCATGAATAAGCAACCTTGTAACGCCGTAAAATTTCGAAACAATTTTTCGCAATTTATAAAAACATAATTCATTTAATTTTCATAAAACACCATTGTTTGAAACCCAAATACATATCATATAAAAATCCCAAGATCACATAGCATAAAAATCTCGTGTGTGTACTGGTCAAGCCGGCGCCTTCCCACGGTCATCACTAGTACCTGAAAAAAATAACACTAAACACTGTAAGCACAAAGCTTAGTGAGTTTCCCAAAATACCATACATAACACATATTAGCCACTCGAGACTATAACTCTGTGGGTCCGTGCACCCAAACTCTGTGAACCCTCAGGTTCTAACTCTGATAACATGCATAGCATAAATCACATAGAAATAATGCAGTGCAACACATAGCATATATAATATACAAATACTCTATCACATAACTCTAGTTACCTACTCAAGGTAAAGTAAAGTGAGAAGACTCACCTCGCGTATCTCGGTAAATTCGCAAATACCTGAAGTCACTCTCCCGTGCTATAATCCTCCTTTAACACATTATATCCCTTGTTAACACTTTCACCACTAAGATTGACTAGCTCTTATCAAGTCAACATATGTCAACTCTGGTCAATGGTCAACGGTCAAATCTTTGACTGGACTCGCCGAGTGCACTCGAGTGACTCGGCGAGTCTATGCGTGTCCCCGGACTCCCTTGGATCCTCTTCCGACACGTCGAGTATTCTCCTAACTCGACGAGTTCCACCTGGCATGAGTTGTGGGGCCACCACGACTCAACTCGCCGAGTCTCAAGAACAACTCGGCGAGTTCCAGCTTGACTCGGTCCACCTGCCCACTCGCTCTGACTCTTCCTGATTCACTGAGTCAACCCTCAACTCGGCCAGACCACTCGCTGAGTGGTTCTGGGCAATCTTCATGCTACTCGTCGAGTCTGTTCTTCAGACTCGGCGACTCCATGCCATGCAACAGCTCAAACTTGCATCTAAGGTCAGATCCGTTCCAAAGGATCATAGATCCAGTCCTTCCAAGCTCATTCATCATGTAAAGTCCCTAACTTGGTTGCCATGCATCGCTTACAGGGCTTCTTTTGGGAAAATGGCATCTAAAATGGCAACCTAAGTTCACAACTGAAAAGGATGGGCATAAAGCAAGGCATTTGGGACTCTCTGGACCTAATAAGGTCCAGATCTAGGTACCATTTCTCCATGGGACCTCTCACTCTCTAAATACAAGGCAAACAAGGCATGAAGAAACCCTAGATTTGACTACATACACAAAAACACGAGAATAAGCTCTGAATAATACCTCAATCAGCCTCTTCTGATGAAATGAAGTTAGATCCTAGCTCCCCAACTCTTCTAGCTTGGTCTTCCTCTTCTCTTTTTCGTAGCACACACACAAAATGGTGATTAATGGCCTCTCTTCACATTCACAAGGGCTCACAGCTGCTCTGGATCTCTCAAGGTCGAGGGTAGCCGCAATGAAGGGCTATAATGCCCCTTAAATAGGGCTTAGGGTCAGGAAATTAGGGTTTCATTAAACAGCGTGGACTCGCCGAGTCCGGATGCGAACCCGCGTCTAAATCCGCGATCATACTCGGCGAGTCTAGGCTCCGACTCGCCGAGTCCCCTCACAATTAACAAAAATAAATGACTAATTAATACCTGGGAATCCGGGCTGTTACAAACCTCCTTGGCCTCCTCTAAACTGGAACCAACTTCTTCTTGCAAAACAAACCCACAAAGGTCTAAAAATGGCTTCTTCTCTCTTTCAAACGCTCAAACACTATTAGGGTTTCTCTCAAGGGTCTGGTAGCCGCAAATGGTGGCTATAAGGGTCCTTAAATAGGCCCCAAACCCGGGAGAGTAGGGTTTCATTAAACAGCGTGGACTCGCTGAGTCCATCATTAAATCAGACCAACTCATACGCGATCCCACTTGGTGAGTTTGAGCGTCTACTCGCCGAGTTCATCTCTAATATTCAATATAAATACTTAAAATGAGATACCTGGGAATCCGGATGTTATGTCTGTTGAGCCCCTTACAAAAATTGTCACTTCTTCATGCAACTCATGGAAAATATCAGCAACAAAGCTTCAATTGGATGCAAACTTTTGTTAAGACTTTTAGCCAATGACATTACATCAAAAAGACTAAAGAATAAAAATATGTTGTATTTGCTTGCTATAGTAAATCTGAGGACCTAATCTTTTAATTTTTTGCAAAAAATCTGTCTTCCCAAATTGCAATGTGGAGTATGCAAAGCCTAGCAAAAAGGATTTTTTTTTTCTAAATGTTTACCAGGTATCCTGTCTTTTTCTATTAAAAAACAAAAAGTTGGAACTTTTCAATTAATTAAGTCAAAATATAAGGCTTTTTCTAAAGATAAACCGATCAAATAATATGTTTTGAGTAATATATATATATATATATATATATATATATATATATATATATATATATATATATATATATATATATATATATATATATATATATATATATTAGGCTAAGCATTACTGTTATTGCAGGAAGTTTTAGTGTTTTGCAAGGCAGAGGTACAAAATCCAAAAGCTCATCACATAAAAAAAGTAAATTTCTATTGAACCTCCATTTCATAAAAAAAAGTTTTAAAAAAGTTGCTATATAAATTCTAAGCTGACTTGGAAATGAACACAGCCAGAAATAAAATAAAAAACATATTTTTTTAAAAGTACCTTACCATTTATTTTAGAAAAACTTCTAGACACGGGTCTTACCTGGAAAATAAAACACATAAAAAAAAAAAACAAAATATCAAAGTATGTTGTTAAAAGTGTCATTTAAAAAAAAAGTGAACCTGTAAATGAGCAACAGATAAAGCAAGTTCCATTTTTCAGATTCCATTTCTATGAAAATACATACAAAATACTTGCTTTAAACCTGCAAGTATGAAACAAAATGATGAGGAATAATTATGAAATGGATGGAGTACGATTAGAGCTAACATTAGGTGTTCCAATCCTAAACAAAAAATACCCAAGATATTTGTAGAGAAAGAAACAAATTTCAAAAAAATATTATTTACCAAGTGGAATTATACACGAAACTGCACATCTTCTAAAAGCAAAATCTAATAAGAAAATCAAAAATAGTATTATAACAACATTAAAAGCATCTTGAAATAGCAACGTACTTACAACAAAGTTGGCCCGATGAACTCAAAATTGTCATTCTCCTACTAAGAAATGAAAAAATCATTAATTCTGTTTTGAATGAATGCATATAAAAATAAATAAATCAAATTATACTTAAGAAATCATGTTTGCATCTTAAAGCTTTAATAATTTATCGGTTGGATTTTACTTATATCGCGTTGAAGATATCATGTTTGCATCTTAAAGCTTTAATAACTTATCGGTTGGATTTTACTTATATCGCGTTGAAGATATCATGTTTGCATCTTAAAGCTTTAATAATTTATCGGTTGGATTTTACTTATATCGCGTTGAAGATATCATGTTTGCATCTTAAAGCTTTAATAATTTATCGGTTGGATTTTACTTATATCGCGTTGAAGATATCATGTTTGCATCTTAAAGCTTTAATAATTTATCGGTTGGATTTTACTTATATCGCGTTGAAGATATCATGTTTGCATCTTAAAGCTTTAATAATTTATCGGTTGGATTTTACTTATATCGCGTTGAAGATATCATGTTTGCATCTTAAAGCTTTAATAATTTATCGGTTGGATTTTACTTATATCGTGTTGAGGATATCATTGTGCAATCCGTGACCCCCATTATCCTGAAAATAAAGCAATATTTTTTACTTTTGGCTCATAATCCTGTACATTTAAAAGAACATTGAGGGGATGTTCTTTTACTTTTGTAATGTAAGGGTAAATTAGTCATTTAGTCTCATTCAAACGGTTTATAACAGACGTTATGTATACAACATGTTATCCAGACACACATTGTTACTCATTCAGCCACTTTACCAATACAGGAGTTAGTGAGGAAAAGAAAAAACAGAAGATGAAATTAAAATATGCAAATAACATAATGATTAGAGATATTTAACTCACCTTTTGACAGATTTTGTGATTTGATTTAATGCTTACTATAATCCTTGTTTTCGTGACTCTTATCAGGCTTGTTGCATGGAGAAAATGCGCTATCATAAAAACTTTTGAAGGGATACAAATATTGGATATACTGCTGGAGGTAACTGCAAGAAGGAGTGATATGAAGACAAGAAGCATCAACCCTGCAGACAACATTCACATGATGATGATGATGATTTTATGAGAACAGTGAAAGATGTAGAAAGATCAGATCTACAATATTTATAGCTTTCATATATGATATACCAATTACCTTCTTTCATTTTTTCAACAGCTGCAAGCATTGGCATGCATTTTATTTTCTTCAACCACGTACTGGCATTCAAAAGAAGAACATTCATTATAGATCATGTTCATGTGCAGAGAACATTATAATTTCATTTTAGGGGAAAAGAGAAGGATGATGTAACAACTTACATTGCTCAAGCAACAAATTGATTGAGGTTTCTAGAAACAACAGTATTTTCATCCGTTCAATCCCAAGGTATAAGATCATAGGCAGAAAGTTGTCGATGAGTTAAGGGCCTGATTCAAAGATTATAAAGGGTTAATGAAAAACTGATGAAGGGTAGAATTGTAATTTGGTGTATATTATAATACCTGTCACTTTTCCTGCACCTTATATACATGATCACCTTTCTCTTCTAAAATTTCTTCCATGCTAGAAATTTATTTTAAGATTTTTAGTTAGATCTGTATGGGTTTGGTGTATGTGGTGCTATCTGAGGTTTGTCAAAGTCTTTTTTATTATTTGACCAAATGAATATGATAATAATTGGTCGATGGCTAAATGGCTATAATCCTGAAATATAATAGTCTTGTGGGCATTAAGTTGACTTCATAACCAATTATGCAATTTCTTTTGAAAAAGTTTAACTTCTCTTAAATGACAAAACAACCCTTGAGATATATCACATGATGAATAATGATTAAGAATGAGGGCCTCTTTACTCATGAATATGTTTTACAAAACTATCCATCTTAATGCAGTACCTCGAATACTTTTTAATATTTTTTAATAATGATATTATTATATTTATGCTTGTGTTGGGACAGGAACTGAAGAAGCTAATTGGGCCCCTGCTTACATCGAGTGTAAGATCAAAAACACAGTTGGTGATGTCATACTTATGCTCATTTCGTATGTATATTTGTCCCATGAATTCCAATGTTTGACTATTAGTCAAAGGTCTAAATATCCTTAAAAACACTAGGTCAATTTTGTAATCTAACTTAAGAGTTTGGAACATAAAAGTAGTTATAATATTCGTGAGGCAAATACCAAAATTAAGTTGTAATTTTTTCAATGTGACATCTAATTATCTGAAGATGAAAGAAGTTGCATTTTTTATGAGACGCCAATGAAACTGTTTTCAATGAAGTGGATGCAAGGGCATTTTCGTCTTTTTTGCATGTATGCCATACTTATGCTCATTATATAATTTTTAATGAATTTGCTCACTTTTATTGTGTTTTGTGTTGTGTAAGTTGATATATGTAATTCTTTAGCACCAAATAGTTGAGACTTTGGGCACTATTTGGGTAATATGTAATATGGTTTTATCTTATGTAGATTGTTGAAAGATGTGATTTTAAGAGGGTTGATAATGAAATTACTTTTGAATGGTTACTATATGCTTAGGATGTATTGGTTTTGTGGATTTCGATGGAATCCAAAGGAACTGGATTGGAGATTCCGTTCCATGGGATTAATGCGGAAAGTCAATGGAGATAAACTCCAATGTTTCCCTTGTAGTTGAATTTCTCTCCATAGCAATAATGTGGACAGGTCAAAGGAAAGCTGCTTTGTCAAAAACATGATTACCTTATATAGCAAACATGCAACATACACATATACAGTTTTTTCAAGAAGAAAACGTTTAGATGTATAGACTTTGTAAATAATAAAAAAAATATAATGATATGCAAGATTAAAAAAAATCTTATGCAAGACAAATTCAGCAGCTAAACATGGATTCATCAAGGGGTTTTGTGAACAAACTGGTGAGCTTGTAGTCAGTAGGGATAAAATAGTAAAATACAGCTATGTTTCCTTTCCTCACTTTTTCCTGGATTAGCTTAACATGTAAAATATTGACATTTTCTACAAATAATAAACTCACAGCTAACTGAAACATGTGATCCGGTAGGATGCTTAATTCAATTAATTGGAGTAAGTCTTTTCCAATAAAAGACAAATAACGCTTATCCTTCCGCTCCTAACCAGGTAAGAACACTTGATTAAAAAAACAGATTCAACCAGATAAAAAGAAAAAAAGCAAATTGAACAATACCAAATTTTGGGTAAAGAATACCAACAGGCATTGTACTAGCTGCAGCAAATACACCAACTATTTATGTACTAAACATTCATGGTGTCAAGTAAAATGTATTAATCGTCATGATTGGGTTCACAGGAGGGCATATAACTTCCATCAACACTGATCTTCAGTTCATAGTTTCCCGCATCATCTTGCTCCTGTTGTATTTTTTGAACGGATTCCAGAAGAGAAACACCACAATTCTTTACTACAATATACTCAAGTGTTGAGATATCCCCTAGTTCAAGGGGTATCTCTCCCAGATTAACACAATCCTTCACCTGTAATTCTTTGAGACATGGAAAGTTGATACTTGAGGCTTCCCATTTTTTGATATTTAACTTTTTAAGTTTCAAGACTTTTAGTCGTTGAAACTGCTCCTCACCTGTTTTCCAGAGGGTTCCCTCAAAACCATTGTCTTTTATTAGAAGAGCCTCAAGATTAGGTAACGATTGAATGATCGACATGTCGCTCCATGGTAGACCACACATTATAAGTTGAAGCTCTTTCAGTGTTGCAGGGAACCTAATGTGATATTTTCCCAGGTTTGGTTCACCTCTCAGAAATTCTCGCTCAACTGATCTCCTTCTGCTGTAGCCCGACCCAATTAACTTCAATGCTTGAAGGTGATGGAGTACTTCAAAGTCATTTTCCTCATCAGAGTAAAGAGTAGTTGTAAGTTCCTTGATCCCGGGAAAACATTTCTGAAAATTATCTACCCCATCTCCCAACACCACTTTCCTAATAACTTCCAGTAGTTTCATGGGTTTTCCAATAGAAGGAAGATAAAGATCTGCGTTACAGTATAAACGCCTCAGATTCACCAAATCTGACATGTTACTAGGTAAAACCATAGACCTAGAACTTGTTTTAATACCAAGGCTTTGAAGGTTCCATAAATTGCATATTGATTGCGGGAATGATGACACCCAAATGTCAAGGTACCTTAAGTGAACTAGTAATGCTAAACCGGGTGAAAAATCATTCGATTCACATTTTTCTAGAAGTAACACCCTAAGAAGTGCAAAGGAACATAAAAACTTTTCTGGATTTAACACCCTACGACATGTGAAGGAACGAAAAAACTTTGAGATATTGTGAATTATGGTTGTTTCCCAATGAAGGCATACAAATGCTCGAATACTTGGGGTGGGCGGAGGAGACAATCTCTTAATATTGATTTCTTGATATGTGACCACACGACGTGGCTTATTTGTGGTAATTACCTTTTTCCAATTTCTTAATTTCTTGTTTTGTTTTCCTATGATACCAAAAAGACGATTTGATGGTGGGGAGTCTATTTTCAGGAAGAATCTTTCTTCTTTTCCTTTTTCCACACATACCTGCCTCACCAGATCATGGACTTTACAAACACTGACACCACCCAAAATATATAATTCTTCTACAATTAGAAGATTTCTGTCAACTAGATCCATCAGGTAACCGTTCGCAATTTCCTCCAAGCTTCGACTTCCATCTTCTTGTATAAATCCCTCAGCCATCCATACCCAAAGCAACCAGGGTGAATATATCTTATAGTCTTCTGGAAACCCTCCCAGATAGAGAAAGCAGTCTCTCAAATGAAGAGGCAGATGGTCGTAACTTAATGCTATTGTTTCCAGACATCCTTTCTCATCACTAGCAATGTATGAATGGAACCTGCAAGAAATTTTGAGCCATAAATCTTTAGTCCTTGTTTCTTTTGCTAGAACTCCTGCCATCACAACCACAGAAAGAGGCAATCCGTGACAGTTTTTTGCAATTTGCTTTCCTGGATCAACCAACCATTTGGGACATTCATCTCCTTGGAACACCTTCTGACACAGCAACTTCCAACTTTCTTCATCTGTCAAATGTTGTAAATGATGAATGAGTCCATGTGATTTTGCATGCGAAGCAACTTCGTTGAGGCGGCTAGTAAGCAGAATCCGACTTCCATTGTTATGGTCAGGGAAAAACAACTTCATCTTATCCCATGCCTCTGTACTCCAGATATCATCAATGACAATCAAATATCTCTGATGGTATAGGCTCCTGTGCAACATTTTATGAAGCTGAGAGTCCGTTGCTTTCTCAAGCTCTAACTGATCATCTATGGATGACAGAACTTGAATCAACAGATCCCGCTTGTCATATGTCTGTGAAACAGTGACCCATCCACGGACATGAAAATGATAAACAACATAAGGATCAATGAAGACTTTGTTAGCTAGGGTTGACTTACCTATTCCACCCATACCAACAATAGAGACCACATCCAGATGCTTTCCATCTTCAACAAGTTTGTCCCGTATTATCTCAGCATCACCATTAATCCCCACAACCATTCCTTCCACTGCTTTCTTCGATCCGAGTGCACTTCTACTGCGGGAAGTTCCTGCAGATTGCATTTGCACAACATCACCACCTAGCCCCACCACCATTTCTTCTAATACTTTCTTCGATCCTAATGAATTTGTAGGGTTGGAAGTTCCAGCAGCTGACTCAGTTCTTCGAGACGAATCAATCTTCATATTATCGATTCTTGTGGTCATGAATTCCACTTTGATAGACTTAATTGATCTCATAACATCCTCAAGGTTCAGAGATGTTTGAAAGACATCAGAGATAGTGAAATACCCGTTATTTCTAACGTGGACAGAGGAAATAAAGATATCAACTATATCTTCTGCCTCTTCAGCTGCAGCTTTGAATCTTTTCTTCAGTTTTCTAACTTCTTCAAAGTTGTGTAGATCTTGGTCTTCGTGGTTGAAAAAAATTTGGATCATGGAGCCAAGTTCTTCATAAAGCAGTTGGAATTGAGGCCTTTCACAAATGATTGATGGGTTGTTGATCACTGGAATATCATTGGAGTATATCAGCTGCTTCAGCTTTTCCATGAACATCTGGACATGTGCATATGCCATCTTGTTTCTTCTTCTCTTGAAGAGCAGTTGTATTCTATATTGAAGTTTTGAATTAAGACAAACAGTAGAGAGCAGTTTTGTCAAACTAGGTTGGCTCCTTTCTTTTTTGCAAAATGGGATTATGGTCCCTACAATCCACCACCAACATAGTAAAGGTTTCACTTTTCACTTTTTAATTATTTTTTTTTCCATTCCATTTCAAATAATAGTTCATAACTTTATTACATTTTATATATAAAGTTATAAATTCAGAATATAAACAGAATATACAACTAATAACAATTACTAATATATCTTCACGATCGATATTAATATAAGATCCTATTAGAAACATATAAATAACAAAAGTACATAACTTTTTTTATTAAAAGAGTATATAATAACAATCAACAAATAAAACTAGTATTATACCTGTCCATGGTCTGGTCGATCAATGAAGAAACAAAGGACTGGTTACACTTTCTTTTATAGCATCAAACATAGATGAGTATGTTGCTATTATTTGTTATAAAAAGATAAGTATTTTGCTATTATCTGTTATAAAAGATAAGTATGTTGCTATTAATGGATAAAAGATAAGTATACTGTTATTATTATTTTAAAAGATAAGTATGTTGCTATTATTCATTTTATTTTTACTTTAACTTTGTTCAACTATTTTTTTCAATTGCGTGTTCACAAAATGTAAAAACAAGAAAAAATACATTGTCATTTCTTCAGTCAGTAAAAAAAAAACATTGCTAGCATTATCATTAAAATATGTAACCTTTAGCATAGATTATATCTAAGATGTTTATTAATAATATATAAGAAAAAAGGGAATTTACTCTCCTATCATTTGTCATATATTGAGGAAAGCTTTAACAGCACCAGAGAATTAGCACCTAGACAATATCTTTTGATGAGAGCTTCAGATACTATTAATATAACACCTGCACAGCAAAATCAGCATCTGCAAACAAACAGTGAAACTTTGATCTTTTTTCCACACCAAAAACATCAATTACTATGCCTTTGCTTGAATTATTTCTTGAGTATGAATGAGAGCATCAAAATTTGCTGAGCAAATATGCTTTATGGTAAAAGCATCTTATTTTGAGCAAATAAAAAAAAAGCATGGATCATGATCAATCATCATATCTGCACCAACTGAAGGAGACAAAGATTCAATTCAGGCATTCTACAGCGATATAAAACAGAACCAATTGCAAATCTGTCACAGGCCTCATGAACTGCATTTTAACCTCTTCTAATAAGGAAAAAAAGAATGACAAGGCCCAGGAATAAGATGTTAGACCCATAACCTTTGAGTAAGACCATTGTAGTCTTACATGAGACACCTTTTAGCTATATTTACCAAATATATATATATATATATATATATATATATATATATATATATATATATATATATATATATATATATATATATATATATATATATATATATATATATATATATATATATATATATATATATATATATATATATATGAAAAAGAAAAAACAAATCCAAGTCAAAATCACATATTGAATTAACAATGAACACAAGGGAAACTTCTATTTTCCAAAAGAACAACTTCTTACCCTAGTCGTACCAAAACATTTGGTGAAATGAGTTGGGCACCACTGATAATGGTTCTACTTCATTGCTATTACCTTTAGTGAGAAAGGAATAAACTATTTTTCTACTTGTTGTGATATGCTGTTTTTGTATTGCTTCTAGTACCCTCTGCTATTGTTGTTGCAATTTTTGTACGCAGTACATGTGCATCTGATTGATTTTGAATACGTTTAAAGAGCTAACTATTAACAATTATTGTCTCAAGACCTTAGGTAAAAGTTCACACACACACACACTCTCTCTCTCTCACACACACACAATTACGGGTTGATAAACCTCCAAACAGAGTAAGCAAAGGAATCTCAAAGAGAAAACTTTAACAATTCCATGGAGATAAACCTGTGAAAACTCATGTTGACTTCCCTACTGCTCATGCTCACCTCTTGTTCTCTCTTGTGCATTTTTACAAACACTTTATGTGCACTTTCCTTGGGCATGTCAAGGACTTATACAACCCAATTTTCAGCTTCATTCCCATCAAATCCTTCCTTAGCAACCTCTGTAATTCAATCCAAACACCCCGTTTTGAAGAATGAAAAAAAAAAAAAACTAAAATGATACAAAAAACACAGCGAATGGTAAAGGAAGAATACATAACCCATTTGAGGAGAGAAAGCTTGAACAGCCACATGGAGTGTTGAAACCGTATGGTAATTCCTTTTATTTTACAAGTTTGTGTGTAATGTTTATAAGCCCTCTTCATTGCTCCATAGTCGTCATCATCATCATCTTGTTTCTCCCCCTCCTGCAGATCAGTAGTAGTGAAGTTCACTCTGAGTTTTAATTGATTTTAATCATTGTGGTGTGGGTTGTCAATGTAAATAGTTGACTCTGAGTTTCGGTTGATTTTAATGAATTAGTTAGCGTTATGATTTATGAAACTGGTCTGAATATGTATATGGATCAATATCTGTAAAATGGGTTACTTAAATGACATTGCAGAAGGGCCGAACAAAGGAAAAGGTCATATAATGTGAACCCATAACATCGTAATATAAAGTAAGCCCAATTTATAAGTCCAAAACTCAAGTTACTGCAAACTTACGCCGAACCCTACAATTACTACAGTTTACCGGTTGCTCGCCACCAATTATCCAATACCGCTAGCAACTCCTTTTTCCAGAATTTGGTACCAATTTCGTTTTCTTTGGTAAGTTTTCGCCTAATTCAATTCCTCTGATTATCAACTGGTAGTTTGTGTATAATCGTTTTTTCTTCGTTGAAAAACTATAATTTTTGTTTCTGCTTGTCTATGGTTAGGTTGATCTACAATCACATGACTCACGGACATTCAATGTCCGAAGAAGTGGAATTCAAGTTTATTAACAGTAGTTTGTGTATCATATAGTCTCAAAGGCTGATTATTGCTTTATGAGAAACTATTCTTAATGTTAGGGATAATATACTAGATTAATCATTTATCTGTAAATCTGTACCTTCAAGCTTAAGTTCTTATGTTTGAATTTCCATTCCCTCTTTGTATATTTCCTTTCTTCTTTTGGTTTGCCTACTAACAGACACATCATAAAGAGTTTCTTCATTCAATTTAAATAAGTTGTCTTTGATTTGGTAGAGCCTGGTTTTCTTCTTTTGGTCTTTTAAATAAGTTGTCTTTGATTTGGTAGAGCCTGGTTTTCTTCTTTTGGTCTTCCTACTAACTTATGGTTTCTTGATGGGACCACAAATAAGATCCTCATTACTAATTGGTGTTCCTATTTTGTTTGAACAACAATAATTTTATAAAAAAAGAATCTAGCTAGGTGCTAGCAAAAAAACAATACAAAAGAAAGCATTAAGGCTCCATAGGTTCCTAAGCCACGAAAACTAGTCCCTCCAAGCCTTAAAATGTCTTTGGAAAAATCAATTATGCGAGAACAACATAATGGAATCAAAAACCATATCCTTACTAAACTTCTTATCTTTAAAAACCAAAGCATTGCAATAGGACCATAACATCCAAACGGTTGTCATGCATATTGTATAAAAAATGGGAATCACAACATAATGGAATCAACTTTTACCGTTAAAATTAGTGAGATTTTTCAAACTATAATGCCTTAATAAGAAAAAAATGGAAGTGCAATTTTGTAATAGGAAAAAATGAAAGAATGATGCTATAAATACAATACACAAATAGATGAAAGTACAGTGCTATTTCTTGTATTTTACCCTTTTATTAGCAATAGTACATTCGGTGAATCATTTCATTTATAAATTTTTTATTTAATTAACAAAATGAATGATTGCAATTATTGTCCTGTTCTTTCTATCATTTTGCATTAGACTGTCATTCATATAACCAAAATACCCTCCAATACTTTTGTTTTTGTGATGAAGAATGGTTGCCAAAATGGGATGCTTTTCAATTTAAGCATCCAAAAAATCGATTTTTTTCAATTTTTATAAAAGAGAGAGACTATAAGTCATTATTCAATGTGGACAAGTTATGACCTCAAATGACCAAAATACCCTCCAATACTGACTAAATGTTTATCTTTTCTAGATCTTCCAGATGATAAACAATTTTTGAGTGATCATCTTGGTGCGATTCCAATAACTACAGCTCAGGTACAGTAAATGTAAAGAACAAAAATATAAACAAGGGCAACGGTAAAGAACAAAAATATAAACAAGGGCAAATTTGTAAAAAGATTACGACTTAATGTGAAAAGTCTCATTTTTATGACTTTCTATGTAAAAAAAAAAAAAAAAAAAAAAAAAAAAAAAAAAAAAAAAAAGAAACACGAGTAAATTACACAAATGGTCCCTATGGTTTGAGGTAATTTGCATGTTTTGTCCCTAACTTATTTTTTTAACTCGGAAGGTCTCTACTGTTTGTTTTTGTTGCATGCTTAGCCCCTGTCTTACCTAAAAGACTATTGTGTCGTTGATTTTTTAAATTATTTAAATATGGTGGGGTAGGTAAGGTAAGGTGAGGTGGAGGTGGGGTCAGGGGTGTGTTTATTTAAATAAATTAAAAAATCAAGGGTAAAATAGTCTTTTTAGGTAAGACATGGACCAAGCGCCCAACAAAAACAAACACTAGAAACCTTCCGAGTTAAAAAAATAAGTTAAGGACCAAACGTGCAAATTACCCCAAACCATAGGACCATTCGTGTAATTTACTTAAGAAACACTGGTATATAGCTTGCCCAATTAAAACTGCATCTATTAAGTCATTAAGCCGAAAAGCCGAAAAGAAAGAAGTAACATCCAAGTGGACCCTTACATGCTTTATAGTTTCACATATTAATAAGGAAAAATAGTTTTCAAGGTATTAGTATTACACATGATGATGAATAATAGTTTAAATAAACAAATCTCAAGCAATAAGCCCATTTAAATCGACTTAATCTTCATACAATGCATTGTTTATGGTTTGCATACCCTAAATCTTGTTTACTTTATATTTGAAGTTATGAAAGGGGAAAGTAAAGAAAGCACTTGTATTTTCATTCTATTTATTTTAGCCACTTAACTATTTTTGGCCATTTAAAAAACGATTTTTCTATGTTTCATGGTTTTGGATAAAAAGGGAAAAATACATAATAGCTCAAATTACTTTCACCAATTTGTGAATTTACCCACTGAATTATTATGTTCTCTATGATTATTATAGTAACAGGTCGACTACGAAATGCCTATAGTTATAAAATTTAATAGTCCTGTGGGTGTTAAGTTGACTTCAAAACCGTTATGCAATTTATTTTGAAAGTTAACTTCTCTTAAATGACAAAACCACCCTTGAGATGTGATGAATAATGTTTAAGAAAGAGGGCCTCTTTATTCATATACCTCGAATAGTTTTTAATATTAACTTAATAATGATATTATTATTATTATTATTTATATTTGCATAGGGAGAGGGGCTGAAGAAGCTAATTGGTGCCCCTTCTTGTATCGAGTGTAATTCAAAAACACAACAGGTGATGTAATACTTATACTCATTTAGTATTATATGTAACGCCCCGATTCTCATGTATTGTTCAAATTATGGTTTCTTGATTTTGGCCCTATCGACGAGTCGGTTACCCTACTCATCGAGTAGCAGCGGGATTGGACCGCAACTTAAGTGACTGACTCGGCGAGTCCACTACTGGGACTCGGCGAGTAGGATCTGGCAAGTGAAACCCTAATTCTCAGCGTTTGTGTCCCTATTTAAAGGAGCCTTAGCCTCCCTTGGGTCTCTTTACAGTCTTAGAGAGCCCCTGATTCGAGTGTGTGTACTTGTTGAGTATGTGAAGCTTGAATTGAAGATTTTGAGGGAGAAGGATTGAAGGAAGAGGAGGTTGGAGCAAGTTAGGTGGGGAAATCAGCACTATTTTCAATTGTCATCTTCTAAAGGTATCCTAAATTACCATTTCTTCTGTGAGTTTTCCTTTTATTGAAGTTCTAGGGTTTTCTATGGACCTTAAAGGTTGATAAGTTGAACAATGAGTTGGATCTGAAGTTGTAACTTCAGATCTGAACCCTCTTTTAGCTCTAGAAACATAAAGTCTCAGAATTGATCATGTATGAGGTCCCTCAGGGCATGAAGCCCCATTAAGAGCTTAGAATTGGCATTTAGAGCCTTGAATGCAATGCATGTACGTAAAGTTTGTGACTTTACGTAATAAGTATACCATAGAAACCTAGATCTATGAATTGGAGCCACTGCATGGCTCAGAATAAGTCTGTATGGAAAAAGACCAAACGGACTCGGCGAGTCACAAGGATGACTCGACGAGTCTGATGAAGGAACCTGTGAAACTCGACGAGTTGGATGAACAACTCGGCGAGTCCGATGAAGATCGTCATGAAACTCGGCGAGTTGAAAAACAAGGCGAGTCAGATGAACTTTCCCAAGGATATGCCTACGTATGCACCCGTCGAGTTCCGCTTAGGAAACCCGACGAGTGGCTTTAGAGTTCAGTCGAAAAACGAGGGAAACTTGACGAGTCACTCGATGACTCAGCGAGTGCACCGGAAGCCAAGGAAACTCGGCGAGTAGCCGAGGGAACTCGGCGAGTCAGGTCAACATGGCCTGTTGACCTTGACTGTTGACTTTGACCATTGACCTAAGTTGATCTGTTGACTTTTGAGGGAAGTTTTAGAAGGATTAGAATCTTATGCATGTAATTCGTAATAATTATAGGTGGTGGGATTCATGAAAGTAACCCGAAGGTTGGAACTAATTTCTATGAGTCGACGTTTCGAGGTGAGTTATCCTCACTATACTAAGGGGTCTAAGGCACCAAGGCCGGCTCAATGGTTTTGATATCCTAGTAGTTATTGATATGTTGAGTTGAGTTAGTAATGTATGCCAGTTGATATGTGTCACACCCCCAAACCAAGGATGGCGGAAACGTCCGGGGGTGGAGGACTTCATGTGTAGTATCATAACAACAATGACAATAGTGATGAAAGTAAACACAACCAACATATATATAATTGAAAGAGTTACATCATTGTATGAATTACATGTTTCAAAATCAATTACAATATGTTGACAAAATATGATAAGTTTGACGCCTCAACGTCCCATCCTCAAAAGTACTTTGTTACCTGTTTAGCGATTTCCTGAGAATACAAGTAGTTTGAAAAAGTGTCAACACAATGGTTGGTGAGTTCATAAGCTTTTAACAGTAAGAGTTGGAAAATCGATCCTTATAATGAGTTGTATGCTACCAAGAAAATCCAATATTTTCCTTATAAAAGTTATGTGATCCTAAATACCAGGACCGAGAATGAATAAGTGATTTCCAGAGTTAATGATATGAACGTGGTTTTAAGTCAGCATAAAACCCCTTTTTGACATGAAAGCGCACAAGTATTATTCCATACTTAAAGTAATTTCTGATAGCTAAATCGACATAACTCACTAATTTAAAGTTAGAACCCGTAAATTTTATGATTGTTAATACCACATGTGAGCTATCATAACCATACTTGACATAGACGGCCTCGTAATACGACGTTCTTCAGGCGTCGCCGTTAAATGACACTTGTCACCACAGACCTGCCGGTCTAGCTGTTGCAAGCAGCTCTGGTGTGGGTTTGTCAAACCCAATATAGATCTATACACAACTATCACGTTCTCCCTACAAGAGACTCTGGTTACAATTTACAGGACTTTTTGACTTTGTTACTTTGGAAGTAACCCGAAGGGAATGACTCACAAATTTATTCATTAACAGATTTACGTGAACTAAACTGAAAACCTTTGGTAAATAAGTTTGAGAAGTAAATGATACAGAAACTATACCTATTATAGTTTATCCAAAACGTTTGTAATGTATAAGAATTCTTTTATGAATGCCTTAATGCTATGAATCCATAAACTATGCTCATTATAGCTTAATATGCGTGTTCTAAATGAATGAATAATCTTATCATGAATGACTATGTTTCAGTTTATGATGATAAACTAACAAGGAAACACATTCAATATTTAGAACTTATCGTTATACACTTTGCTCAACATAATACAAAGTGTTATGAAAGTTATAAGCTGTTAACAAATTTTCAACCTTTCTACATTGTTTTTGAAAAGTCATAGAAAAATCATACGAAGTTGAAAACTAATTCCGTAAATTCTGAGAGTTCCCAAAATGTGACTAGTTTACTCATAATTTTTATCATGATTTTTAATGACCTCCAACTTGGGTGAAAAAGTCCATAATCACAGACTGGTCCGGATTGGTGTTTGAAATGATAGGCAGTTTTGTAAAAATCACCATAAATTGTAAAAAAATCTTATGGAGATGTGCAAGTAGTCATTTTAAACCTAAGAACTAGAACTACTTACACCTAAAACAGTTTTTCAAACAAAGATGCTTAAGTTGTCCAAAACAGTCCGTGAATGGAGTCCAACTTTTCTGATGAAAGCTGTTAGAAAATTTTAGTTATGTTCTTGGTGTTTTAACTTGTATTCCCCCCCTAAAAACTTAAGAAAACATAAAAATGTAGGGGTATGAACTCACCTTAAGTGATTTCAGTGGATGATTGTTGAAGAATGGGAGTGTTTAACTCAAGAACACTTGGAGATGCCTTGAAGATTTTCGAGAATCTAGCATCATAGTTATGGAGTTTGTGTAAGCAATCAATGATTTGAGTAGAATGAAGTGCAATAATCACAAGGATGATGAATTATACTTACCAAGAGTGGAAGAACACTTGATGATCAGCCTTGGGATCTCGAATTGGAGAGAAAAGTTTGAGGGAAAAGTTGGAGTTGGATCTTTGGTGAAATGAGAGTAATTGGAAGAAAAATGAGAAGAGAGGATAAATATCTAGCTCTCAAAAACGTGGGAATAACTTGTTAGAGAGGTAAAAAGTACAAGGAAGTGACAAGGTATGGGTTGGTGGTGAATAGTGACATGGAGTGGGTATGGGAGTGGTTGCTTGTGTCATAACTTAAAGGAAAGTCAACACTCTACCTTTGTACTTCATCCACTCTTTTGGATAAGGTTTTATCTTTAAAAAAAACGTGATAATTTAATAATTATGGGTCCTTATATGTTAAAATAAAGTTTTGGGTGAAAATCCCGTGTTAAAACAATTACAAACGGGCCTAAAACGCAAATTTAGTCGAAAACCGGGAAGAAAAGCATTCCCAGCGAGACCTCTCGGTCCTAGGCCGAGGTTCGGTCCTTGCTGGTGCCGAGTCAGAAGCGAAAGGTGCGAACCAGAAGCGAGAAGCGAAGGGCGAGGGGTCAGTCCGAAGGCTCGGTCCGAAGCAAGACAGAAACGAACTAGACCGAGGGAACCTTGACCCGAAATGGACCGAACGTTCGGGTTCGGGTGAGGCATGCGAGGTTCGGTTCCAGGAGCCTTCGGGTTCGGTTCTTTGAGTGAGGTTCGGTTCAGCAGCGTTCGACTCATAAGGGTTCGGGTCCTAAGAGGACTTTCGGTTCCTAAGAGGGGTTTCGGCTCCTTAAATCCGTTTTTCGCTTAGACTTCCGTTTTTGGGCTGTTTTCGCCAAATTCGAGGGTCGGGATGCCTCGAGTGACTATAGAAAGTTGAGAGAGATTTTGCGAGAGATTTGAGAGAGATTCCACATACTTAGAGAGATTTGGGAGAGATTTGACATTCTTGGAGAGATTTCTCATACAAAGAGATATTTGGGAGAGATTTCACATACTTAGAGAGATTTGGGAGAGATTTGACATTCTTGGAGAGATTTCTCATACAAAGAGATATTTGGGAGAGATTTCACATACTTAGAGAGATTTGGGAGATATTTGACATTCTTGGAGAGATTTCTCATACAAAGAGATATTTGGGTGAGATTTCACGTACTTAGAGAGATTTGGGAGAGATTTGATATTCTTGGAGAGATTTCTCATACAAAGAGATATTTGGGAGAGATTTCACATACTTAGAGAGATTTGGGAGAGATTTGACATTCTTGGAGAGATTTCTCATACAAAGAGATATTTGGGAGAGATTTCACATACTTAGAGAGATTTGGGAGAGATTTGACATTCTTGGAGAGATTTCTCATACAAAGAGATATTTGGGAGAGATTTCACATACTTAGAGAGATTTAGGAGAGATTTGACATTCTTGGAGAGATTTCTCGATAAGAAGAGATAGAGTGAAAACGATTGAGGGCGGTTTCGTGTGTGATGAATGTGAGTGTCCGGCTTCGCAATGCAAGGTCCGTAAACCCCGTTATGCCATGTTTTAGGATCTTACACACTCCCTATAAGTATGCAACATTGTGTTTATTGTTCTTGTTCATTGTTTAGCACTAAGGTTAAAGAAATTTAAACACACGAACTTTCCATGTGATGTTTTCTCATTAAGATAGTGAGTTATACAGAAATTTACATAATACAAACCCTATTATACAAGGTTTAATTGAGTTGACCGGTTTGACTCGTTGACTTTGTCCGGCTTAGACTTGACCCGAATTTGACTATTGTCACATCATCCCCCGGTTAGAGGGAATTTCGTCCCGAAATTTACGCTTTGGCCGGGACTTCAAGAGTTTAGGAAAAGATGCGGGTACTTTTGTTTCATTTGGTCTTCGCGCTCCCAGGTGAACTCAGGTCCTCGTTTAGCGTTCCATGGAACCTTCACGATGGGAATACGACTTTGTTTCGTTCTTTTGACCTCCCGATCCATAATCTCAACTGGATCCTCTACGAAGTGGAGATTTTCGTTAACTTCGATCTCGTCGAGAGGTATTACAAGTGTCTCGTCGGACATACACTTCTTCAGGTTCGATACGTGAAAGGTGGGATGTACCTTATCGAGTTCTTGAGGTAATCGAAGTTTGTATGCCACTGGTCCCATCCTGGCAAGGATTTCAAATGGACCAATATACCTTGGATTCAGTTTCCCACGCTTGCCAAAACGTACCATTCCTTTCCAAGGGGAAACTTTTAGTAGCACTCGATCACCAACCTGGAATTCCAAAGGTTTGTGTCGCTTATCCGCGTAACTCTTTTGCCGATCTTGGGAGGCCTTCAGCCTTTCTCGAATTTGAACAATCTTTTCCAGTGGTCTCCCTTATGATTTCAGGACCAGTGAGGGTGCTATTAGGGACTTGCCCCCTAGCTATCTGAGTATCCCCCACTTCAGCCCAACATAGGGGAGATCTGCACTTGCGACCGTAAAGAGCTTCGAATGGAGCAACCTTAATGCTAGTGTGATAGCTGTTATTGTAGGAGAATTCAATCAGCAGCAAATGGGTATCCCATGCTTTACCAAAGTCTATCACACAGGCTCTCAACATGTCTTCTAATGTTTGTATAGTGTGCTCGCTTTGCCCGTCGGTTTGTGGATGGTAGGCCGTACTCATGTCTAGCCTAGTTCCCAAGGATTTCTGCAGGGACTGCCGAAATCGCGAAGTGAATCTAGTATCTCGGTCGGAGATAATAGATATTGGTACACCATGCAGTCGCACAATCTCCTTGATGTATATCCTGGTTAACTTCACCATCTTGTCGGTTTCCTTTATTGGCAGGAAGTGCGCAGACTTGGTCAATCTGTCTACGATTACCCATATAGTGTCAAACCCGCCTGAAGTCTTAGGCAGCTTGGTTATGAAGTCCATGGTTATCCGTTCCCACTTCCATTCTGGTATATCAGGCTGTTGTAGTAGTCCTGAGGGTTTTTGGTATTCCACCTTGACCTTGGCGCAAGTCAGACACTTGCCCACATAAGTAGCAATCTCGGCTTTCATATTCGGCCACCAGTATAACTTTTTGAGGTCTAGATACATCTTGTCTGACCCTGGATGGATGGAGTATCGAGTCTTGTGTGCTTCATTCATGACCACGTCTCGGATCCCACCGAACTTCGGTGTCCAGATTCGGTTACTGAGATAACGAGTTCCGTCATCCTTGACTTCTAAGTTCTTATCCATTCCCCTTAATGCCTCACCTGCCACATTCTCTGGTTTCAAGGCTTCTAGTTGGGCTTCCCTGATTTGCGTGGTCAGGTGGGAATGGATGGTCATGGTTAAGGATCTTACTCGGCGGCCCGAGTATTCCTTCCTGCTTAGGGCATCAGCCACTACATTGGCCTTGCCCGGGTGGTAGCGAATTTCGCACTCATAGTCGTTTAGCAGTTCAACCCATCTCTGCTGTCGCATGTTGATCTCTTTTTGATTGAGGATATGCTGAAGACTTTTGTGATCGGTGAAGATGGTGCATTTTGTGCCGTAGAGGTAGTGCCTCCAGATCTTTAAGGCGAACACTACCGCCCCCAGTTCAAGGTCATGGGTAGTGTAATTAACTTCGTGTGTTTTAAATTGCCTTGACGCGTAGGCGATGACTTTCCCTCTCTGCATGAGCACGCATCCGAGGCCTTGATTTGAAGCATCGCAATATACCATGAAGTCATCAGTTCCTTCCGGAAGAGACAAGATTGGCGCACTGCATAGAGCTTGCTTTAGTGTCTGGAAGGCGGCTTCTTGTTTATCTTCCCATTTGAACATCACGCCTTTCTGAGTCAGGGTGGTGAGGGGCTTAGCAATCTTGGAGAAGTTTTGTATAAATCTTCGATAGTAGCCCGCAAGTCCCAAAAATTGTCAGATTTCCGTTGGCGTTGTGGGTGCTGCCCAATTTTCAATCGCCTTGATCTTTGAGGGATCCACATGTATTCCTTTCTTGCTTACCACGTGGCCAAGGAATCCCACTTCACGGAGCCAAAATTCACACTTTGAAAACTTGGCGTAAAGCTTCTCAGACCTTAGCGTCTCCAATATTAGTCTCAGGTGTCACCTGTGTTCTTCTTCGTTTCTTGAATAAACCAAGATATCATCGATGAATACGATCACAAATTTATCCAAGAAGGGTCGACACACTCGGTTCTTCAGATCCATGAACACCGCAGGCGCATTTGTTAACCCGAATGGCATCACTACGAATTCGTAGTGTCCATAGCGAGTTCTGAATGCCGTCTTGGGGATATCTTCTTCTTGAACTCGCAATTGATGGTAACCCGACCTCAAGTCGATTTTTGAAAAGTAGCTCGCTCCCTGAAGTTGGTCAAAAAGGTCATCGATTCGGGGTAGGGGATATCGATTTTTGATGGTAAGTTTGTTTAACTCCCTATAATCGATGCACATACGAAAGGATCCATCCTTCTTTTTCACAAATAGAACTGGTGCTCCCCAGGGTGAAAAGCTCGGTCTGATGAATCCCTTGTTTAATAGCTCGCTCAATTGACTAGACAACTCTTGCATTTCTGCCGGTGCGAGGCGATATGGTGCTTTGGCTATAGGGGTAGCACCGGGAACCAAGTCGATTCGGAATTCGACTTGTCGTGCGAGCGGTACACCTGGCAGATCTTCTGGAAATACGTCGGGGAAGTTGCACACTTCTGGAATGTCTTTGATGTCCTTTACCCCTTGATTCTTATCTACGACGTGAGCTAAGAAGACGTGGTATTCCTTTCGGAGATACTTTCGGGCTTTGACACAAGAGATGATTTGTAGGTTCGCACTAGGTTTGTTGCCATAAACGGTGAGGGTGTTGCCATTCGACTGATTGAGGCGGACGGCCCTTTCGTAACATAAAATATCGGCACGATTAGGACCCAACCAATCCATACCAATGATGACGTCGAAACTTTTTATTGTGACTAGCATTAGATCGATTTTGAACAAGTGGTTGTCTAGAGTGAGGGTACACCCTATGTAAATATCGTTAGCGCACTCAACCTTTCCGTTTGCCATTTCTACGACGTATGAATCTTTTAATGACTGGGAATTTTGCCTAAGTAAATGTTTGAATTGGTGGCTTACGAAACTTCTTTCTGCCCCACTATCGAAAAGTACGCATGCATAAGAATTATTGAGGAGGAACGTACCGGTAACCACCGAGGGGTCCTTGACTGCTTCTCCATGTCCCATCGTCAGGACTCTCCCTACACCTCCAGCATTGGTGTTTCGTGCTTTTAGGCAGTTTCTTTTGAAGTGCCCTGCCTCTCCACATCCGTAACAGGTTTGACTTGCTCCAGTGTTGGCGGCTGGGGCGACTTGAGGGGCGGATTGGGCTGGCACTTTACAAAATCGAGCAGTGTGCCCCTTCCGGTTGCAATTACTGCAGTGCATTTCCCGACAAGCACCGGTATGGTGGAAGTTGCACTTGTTGCACTTGGGAAGAGTTCCTGCGTATTGCTTTGGTGGCGCTGGAGAGGTAGCAGTAGTGGCTGCACGGACAACAACAGTCTGTTGCTTCTTTATGAGGTCCTGCGCCGGTTGTTTCTTTTTACTGTTCCAGAACCTCCTCTTGTTGTTCCCTCCTTTTGTTTGGTCGGTGGTGGCGACCATGATGCCACGGCTGACCCTATGATCGATAAGTTGTTGTGCCAATTCCTTGGCACTTTCAAAGGTGGTAGGTTTCGAGGCCAAAACACTATCATGAATCTGGGATGATAGCCCCCAAAGGTATCGTTCTACCTTTTTCTCCTCCGGAGTGACCATTTCAGGACAGAGGAGTGCTAGGTCATTGAATCAGGCGGTATAAGCTTCGAGATCTGTCCCCGACATCTTGAGATTCCAGAGTTCCTCTTCGAGTTTTTGTATTTCTCCCCTCGGGCAATACTCCTTTAACATCAATGCTTTTAAGTTTTCCCAACCTATGGAGTTAGCCACTGCAGGAGTAAGTGACTTAACTCGGCCATTCCACCAAGTAAGAGCTTTTCTTGTGAAAGTGAATGATGCATACTTGACTTTGCTCGCTTCGGGACAAGCACAGATTTCGAAGACTGCTTCGGTCCTTTCGAACCATTGCATCAGCGCTATGACGCCCCCGCTTCCGTCGAAAGGATCGGGTTTGCCATTTGTGAAGTCTTTGTAAGAACACTCCTTAGTACGCCCCGTGTTGTCCCCTTGATTCGAGTTAGTATTCCCGGATCCGGAACTGTCGGAACCATTTGTACCTATTTGCGACATTGCTGCTACCACGGCTGCTGTTATTGCAGCCTGAAACATTACAGGATCAAACTCCGGAGGTGGTGGCGGAGGGGATTGGTGCTGAGTTTCCGGAAGGTCTTGGTCTTTTCCTTGGCGGCATGGTTCTGACATAAAAAAATAAAAAGAAAAGACTTTTCGGTAAGAATTCAATGGTGATAACGAGTCGAGCGTTACTTGTTTCATCTTAATTGTATTTTATCCGAGTTTACTAATTTAGAAGGTAATTCATCGAAAAGTTTATGCAATTAAACTTATGAATTAAATAGTGTTGACCCGAGCAGAGTCATGTGTTTGGTTCGTGTCAGCATCTAAGGAAGTAGAATACATGCCACATTCATTGATAATTTGTTAGTACATATTGTTTTGAGAAATTTGGCCTCACAAGGGTCTACATTACATCATAATAAAAGATAAAGTTTTGGCAGTACAAAATCCCCTTTGACTAATGTGATCACTTAGTCGCGAGGTCAACCCATTCGCAATAAAGACTAGCACCAACGCATAATCGAAATCCTAGATTTATAACAAAATATAAGTAGCGCGAACACTACTCGCGGCGAGTAGCATCTGGTCCATGGTGGCCTTGGGATGAGGTCGAGGTTCCCTGAAGCTCCGCAATCCGGCATTCGGCCGCGATCACTCTCTCCTCGAGAGCTGTGTGCCTCTCCTGGTACTCCCTTACCTCCGCTCGAGCAGCGGTAAGGTCCTCGATGAGTTGGTCCACTGGATAGAAGTCCCTCTCCAAATCCTGGGTGCGTGCATCGGTAGCTGCCGTAATAGCGCGAACATTTCGAACCTGGTCTGCCATTTCCCTACTCTGGTTCCCCAAGTTCGTGATGTGCTGGGTCATAACGGGGAGAGCTCTATCAGCCGGTCCCCCGTGACTGAGGTCATAGTAACCTCGTTGGTCGCCATAGGGTGACCTCTGGCGTTGTTGCCGGCTCCACCTCTCGATCATAGTTGCCCAACGGGGCTTAGGCCCGTTGTGCCCCCAGCGGTTTGCAGGTACCCTCGCGATGTAAGGAGGGTTGAAGACTTCCTCCTCTGGCTCTTCTTCACCTTCATCCTCATCCATGTCCACCTCGTCATCTTCCTCTTCTTCTTCTTCTTCTTCGTCTACCTCTTCTTCTTCTTCTTCTTCTTCGGGTTCTTCTTCGGGATCCTCTTCAATCAGCTCTTCGGGCTCTTCCTCAATCCAGCCGGCATTTCCCTGGTTGGGAAAGTATGGGTCTCCTGGTAGGTGAAATCCTGCCATGTCGTCTGCGCGAGAATAGGGGTGTAAGAAGCAGATAGCGGTAGATATTAATAATATTGCGATATAGCAACATACAAATACTCCTATAGTATTTTAAATGTTTAGATTTGGTTCTTATAGCATTCTTTGTAGGGTGAAGTTAGGTTATTAGATTTGTTGCCCTCCTACGACTATCCCCCGATATGAGTAAGTCACTTCCCGGACGACTATAGTTGATCAGACTATGTCCTTCCCAAAACTGATTACACATACCAAGGCATACTCGTAGCGTTCAACTCCTCTTCTTTTAGTTTATGTTCTTCTAGTTATGACACTACGCGAGTATGCAATGCATGTAGATATACTTTTAAACAAGAATCCATTCATTTTCTAAAAGTATAACCCGTTAGGTTGTTTCAAAATCAGAGACTCTTTGTCCCAATTGTGTTTATAGTTTGTATATCCTATGTTGTTTGATATACTTAATTCACTATAAACCGTGCTCTGATACCAATCTGTCACACCCCCAAACCAAGGATGGCGGAAACGTCCGGGGGTGGAGGACTTCATGTGTAGTATCATAACAACAATGGCAATAGTGATGAAAGTAAACACAACCAACATATATATAATTGAAAGAGTTACATAATTGTATGAATTACATGTTTCAAAATCAATTACAATATGTTGACAAAATATGATAAGTTTGACGCCTCAACGTCCCATCCTCAAAAGTACTTTGTTACCTGTTTAGCGATTTCCTGAGAATACAAGTAGTTTGAAAAAGTGTCAACACAATGGTTGGTGAGTTCATAAGCTTTTAACAGTAAGAGTTGGAAAATCGATCCTTATAATGAGTTGTATGCTACCAAGAAAATCCAATATTTTCCTTATAAAAGTTATGTGATCCTAAATACCAAGACCGAGAATGAACAAGTGATTTCCAGAGTTAATGATATGAACGTGGTTTTAAGTCAGCATAAAACCCCTTTTTGACATGAAAGCGCACAAGTATTATTCCATACTTAAAGTAATTTCTGATAGCTAAATCGACATAACTCACTAATTTAAAGTTAGAACCCGTAAATTTTATGATTGTTAATACCACATGTGAGCTATCATAACCATACTTGACATAGACGGACTCGTAATACGACGTTCTTCAGGCGTCGCCGTTAAATGACACTTGTCACCACAGACCTGCCGGTCTAGCTGTTGCAAGCAGCTCTGGTGTGGGTTTGTCAAACCCAATATAGATCTATACACAACTATCACGTTCTCCCTACAAGAGACTCTGGTTACAATTTACAGGACTTTTTGACTTTGTTACTTTGGAAGTAACCCGAAGGGAATGACTCACAAATTTATTCATTAACAGATTTACGTGAACTAAACTGAAAACCTTTGGTAAATAAGTTTGAGAAGTAAATGATACAGAAACTATACCTATTATAGTTTATCCAAAACGTTTGTAATGTATAAGAATTCTTTTATGAATGCCTTAATGCTATGAATCCATAAACTATGCTCATTATAGCTTAATATGCGTGTTCTAAATGAATGAATAATCTTATCATGAATGACTATGTTTCAGTTTATGATGATAAACTAACAAGGAAACACATTCAATATTTAGAACTTATCGTTATACACTTTGCTCAACATAATACAAAGTGTTATGAAAGTTATAAGCTGTTAACAAATTTTCAACCTTTCTACACTGTTTTTGAAAAGTCATAGAAAAATCATACGAAGTTGAAAACTAATTCCGTAAATTCTGAGAGTTCCCAAAATGTGACTAGTTTACTCATAATTTTTATCATGATTTTTAATGACCTCCAACTTGGGTGAAAAAGTCCATAATCACAGACTGGTCCGGATTGGTGTTTGAAATGATAGGCAGTTTTGTAAAAATCACCATAAATTGTAAAAAAATCTTATGGAGATGTGCAAGTAGTCATTTTAAACCTAAGAACTAGAACTACTTACACCTAAAACAGTTTTTCAAACAAAGATGCTTAAGTTGTCCAAAACAGTCCGTGAATGGAGTCCAACTTTTCTGATGAAAGTTGTTAGAAAATTTTAGTTATGTTCTTGGTGTTTTAACTTGTATTCCCCCCCTAAAAACTTAAGAAAACATAAAAATGTAGGGGTATGAGCTCACCTTAAGTGATTTCAGTGGATGATTGTTGAAGAATGGGAGTGTTTAACTCAAGAACACTTGGAGATGCCTTGAAGATTTTCGAGAATCTAGCATCATAGTTATGGAGTTTGTGTAAGCAATCAATGATTTGAGTAGAATGAAGTGCAATAATCACAAGGATGATGAATTATACTTACCAAGAGTGGAAGAACACTTGATGATCAGCCTTGGGATCTCGAATTGGAGAGAAAAGTTTGAGGGAAAAGTTGGAGTTGGATCTTTGGTGAAATGAGAGTAATTGGAAGAAAAATGAGAAGAGAGGATAAATATCTAGCTCTCAAAAACGTGGGAATAACTTGTTAGAGAGGTAAAAAGTACAAGGAAGTGACAAGGTATGGGTTGGTGGTGAATAGTGACATGGAGTGGGTATGGGAGTGGTTGCTTGTGTCATAACTTAAAGGAAAGTCAACACTCTACCTTTGTACTTCACCCACTCTTTTGGATAAGGTTTTATCTTTAAAAAAAACGTGATAATTTAATAATTATGGGTCCTTATATGTTAAAATAAAGTTTTGGGTGAAAATCCCGTGTTAAAACAATTACAAACGGGCCTAAAACGCAAATTTAGTCGAAAACCGGGAAGAAAAGCATTCCCAGCGAGACCTCTCGGTCCTAGGCCGAGGTTCGGTCCTTGCTGGTGCCGAGTCAGAAGCGAAAGGTGCGAACCAGAAGCGAGAAGCGAAGGGCGAGGGGTCAGTCCGAAGGCTCGGTCCGAAGCAAGACAGAAACGAACTAGACCGAGGGAACCTTGACCCGAAATGGACCGAACGTTCGGGTTCGGGTGAGGCATGCGAGGTTCGGTTCCAGGAGCCTTCGGGTTCGGTTCTTTGAGTGAGGTTCGGTTCAGCAGCGTTCGACTCATAAGGGTTCGGGTCCTAAGAGGACTTTCGGTTCCTAAGAGGGGTTTCGGCTCCTTAAATCCGTTTTTCGCTTAGACTTCCGTTTTTGGGCTGTTTTCGCCAAATTCGAGGGTCGGGATGCCTCGAGTGACTATAGAAAGTTGAGAGAGATTTTGCGAGAGATTTGAGAGAGATTCCACATACTTAGAGAGATTTGGGAGAGATTTGACATTCTTGGAGAGATTTCTCATACAAAGAGATATTTGGGAGAGATTTCACATACTTAGAGAGATTTGGGAGAGATTTGACATTCTTGGAGAGATTTCTCATACAAAGAGATATTTGGGAGAGATTTCACATACTTAGAGAGATTTGGGAGATATTTGACATTCTTGGAGAGATTTCTCATACAAAGAGATATTTGGGTGAGATTTCACGTACTTAGAGAGATTTGGGAGAGATTTGACATTCTTGGAGAGATTTCTCATACAAAGAGATATTTGGGAGAGATTTCACATACTTAGAGAGATTTGGGAGAGATTTGACATTCTTGGAGAGATTTCTCATACAAAGAGATATTTGGGAGAGATTTCACATACTTAGAGAGATTTGACATTCTTGGAGAGATTTCTCATACAAAGAGATATTTGGGAGAGATTTCACATACTTAGAGAGATTTAGGAGAGATTTGACATTCTTGGAGAGATTTCTCATACAAAGAGATATTTGGGAGAGATTTCACATACTTAGAGAGATTTAGGAGAGATTTGACATTCTTGTAGAGATTTCTCATACAAAGAGATATTTGGGAGAGATTTCACATACTTAGAGAGATTTAGGAGAGATTTGACATTCTTGGAGAGATTTCTCGATAAGAAGAGATAGAGTGAAAACGATTGAGAGCGGTTTCGTGTGTGACGAATGTGAGTGTCCGGCTTCGCAATGCAAGGTTCGTAAACCCCGTTATGCCATGTTTTAGGATCTTACACACTCCCTATGAGTATGCAACATTGTTTTATTGTTCTTGTTCATTGTTTAGCACTAAGGTTAAAGAAATTTAAACACACGAACTTTCCAAGTGATGTTTTCTCATTAAGATAGTGAGTTATACAGAAATTTACATAATACAAACCCTATTATACAAGGTTTAATTGAGTTGACCGGTTTGACTCGTTGATTTTGTCCGGCTTAGACTTGACCCGAATTTGACTATTGTTATAATATGCTAGACGGGTAGATTTGTAGGATTGTCTGTGATACTGATTGGTTACCTGTATGTGCATTTATCTGTTACATGTCGACATGTTGTTGATGGGTTATGGTCATAAGAACATCCTATGTGCTCATACAAACCCTAATGCTTGGATCTAGGTTTCTCTATTGTACATGCAATTTATCCAAGACTATAAACCCTAGATCTAGCATATGATAATCAATATAAGATATTATTAGGGTTTAGATCATACCTTGATTGTTATGTAGCAATAATAATCTCAAATCCTCCTTGTATTGATTTTAGAAAGCTTAGAGTCACAAATGTCATTCCGCTAATGGTTCACAAACACCATAAGCAAGAGGATGAAGAGGAGAGAGGATGGAGGCTGCCCAAAAATGTGTGAAACCCTAGAAGGATGCTTAGCCACGTTTTTGGGTCATAAGGGATCTATATATATAGGAGGCAATTAAGGTTATCTAACAAGGAAACCCTAATTTGGATGCTTAAGCCCTAAGCAACCCATGGATCTCTTTCCTTAAGGCCTTGGACGATTCCCCCATGGGTTTCCCATAGAATTCGTCCACTCCTTAATATAAGGCAATCCATAGCCCAAATTGCAATTATCTTATAATTACAATTTCAGTCCCTTAAGTTTAATTAATCTCTTTTAGTCACAAAACTAATTACCAATTAATTATTGACTAATATTAATTAAACAATATGATTTCTCCTTTAATATATTATTCTCATAATATATTAATAAATCATATTTAATCCTTTCTCTCCATAATTCATCCTATCAAGTTGCTTTGGTGAAGGCAACCCAAAAGGACCATGCACCATCGGGTCAAGTACATACCAAAATAGTTATGGACTTAGACACTAATCCAATAGTCTCCCACTTGGATAAGTCTAATAACTATCATGCGTATGACTTCAGATCCTGATCTGCAATCATAGCTTTCTAAAGCCACTGTCAACTCTGATCCTATCAGATACGCGTTTCCTTTAGATAAGGGATCATATATTCCTCCATTCTAGATATCATATGAGATATGATTTCAAATCATTCTCTTTGTACTATATCTCGATTCTTGATTTATGACAACTGACTAATTGAACAAATCAAATTAGCCCTAGCCCGGCCGAGCATTTACGTTTGTCATCACTAAATCATCAAGCGGCCCAAAGATATCGCTTTTATCCTACTTTGGATAAAAGGAACAGATAAACTTTGATACAATGCTTACTTGCACTTACTCACCGAATCACACACAACAATAAGTTTTATAACACCAAGTTACTAGTGCGCTTACATATTATCAATGTGCAACCGATTTGCAAGATACAACTCACACATCTTGGTTTCAAGAATATAAGATGTTATCGTCTCACCAATCACTCGTGATACAATTCATGGAGGGATCCAAGTGAGCGTAGGTTTAATCCGATGCTCAAACTCATATTCATAAGACCTCATTAACGTTGCAGCAAACATTTGCTTATGTCTAATGCTCTTTAGACAATCCACACACCAATTCACAACAGTCTTCATTCATACCTACTTCCAACATATGAACGACTGTGGCCCGTTCGAATAATTTAACTGTTCTTAACCAATTAAATTATTCAGGAAGTCAAAACATGCAAATGTGAAACACAAGAATAATACTAATCCCATATGGCCTCAAACCTTTGAGTATAAATAAAACACCTTTTATTTATCACCATATCGATTACTCATTATTTGTTGTTTCGGGTAATCAACTTCTTACTTGAATTATTACACTTGTCCCATGCTCTTAGCATGCACACAATGTTTACCTATGGTTCTTACTTTGTGAAATAGACCAAATTGAGCACATTTCCAATCATTCTCATTTCACAACTCCAAATCCTTTTTCATAAGTGAAAGAATATCAAAATCTTGCTACATTATATGCAACGATCCTTTCGTAATGTCACTGCACCAAAGTCACAAAGACTATTGCCAATGATATTACAAAGTCCTCTATCGGAGATTGTTACAAGACAATTCCTTAGATATGATGTCTCTCACTCAAAGTACATTCCTTTGAACATCCTTTTGCATAAAAGTTTCTAATCTAGACATAGATTTTCAATATTCAATTCCCAATATGTACACATTTCCATATTTTCCATATGACAACTCATTCTTAATAGAATCCTATCTATTCGTAATAATGTCGATATGGTCCATTCAATACCATGCTTCCAACTACTCACAAGCAACCAATCCTCGCTGAACTTTGGATTGTCCTTTGATAGTTGTTTAATTATTTTAGTCAAAACCGATTCTAGTCACTTTTCCCTCAAAATGCGCTAGACATTTGGAAAATTTTAGAATGGTCAAATATTAAAGCATTTGTAATCGATCCTATACCCGAAGCGTATGGGACACGATGCATAATGTTTTACATAAAGATTTGATACTTTATCAATCTTCTGCCATAATATTTTATTTGCTATGTTCTCAAAATTTGAATTGTGAAGAGGAATGCCGTAATCATAATCGAAATTTTAAGAACACACTATGTACATTTGACTAAATTTATTAACATTCCACAACCTAAGCCTTTAGATTTGAAATGAGGCATAATATTCTCTCCCTTAATTATAGCAAAACAACTTTACAACCCTTACGACTTTGCAAGGTATGACTCTTGTTTTCTATAATTAATATTTCCAACTTGCAATACGTGCCTTAATAATCATACAATCATAACATTTATGCTCCCACTATCATGATTATTATTATAAAACATAACACTTATGCTCCCAGTAGCTTCGACATGTATTCATAAACATCTTAACTTCCAGAAAAACAATACCTATTGAATTTCTTAAGTCCATGTTTCTAATACTTAATGCTTTGATAACCTTTTATCAAGGCTTTTTGAACTTATACACCTTTGCCTTGGATAGTTCATATGTGTGTCTAAACAATTAATACTAATTGCCAAACCTCTCAATTCAAATCATGGAAAGGGATACCGTAACCATAATCGAATTCGAGAATGCAATTTTACAACCACTATCTTCTTAAAATCTTTCTTAGTGAAAGCATTTTCTCACAATAATTTTCATGAAGGAGGAAATCTTATGACACTTAGATTTAAACGGTGTATGTGTTCCTATCCATGTGAATTTGTCAAAACAAAAGTTTACGACAAATTCAAACTCATATGGATCGAACTTTCTTAATCTTAATTTCTTGCCTCATGGTAGCACAGCTGCCCACCATGTCTTCCAAGTAGTTAAGCAGCTCACCTTTTCCTATCAATGTACTTTTCATTGATCAAGGTTCTTGCCTTTTATGCATTCAAATGAGAATTCATAGAACTCACATGCATAATTAACTCAATTGTAATGGCACAAAAACAATATAGTGTCAACACGATAGGTTGTAAACCTCAACTTGTGTGCTAGTGATGATCGATAAGGTTTATTTTGATTTGTTCTTGAATCCTTTCAAGACCATTAAGACTCCCACTGACTCCTTGACATATAAGATTCTTTTGTCAATAAACATTTCTTGACAAACAAATATTCAAGAGTTAGTGCAGTTTTTATCAAAACATTTCATAAATAGGTCCAAGTTGGTTTTTGTCTTATCCAAGACATCACAACTTTCCTCATTTGATGAATGTTATAAACCTTCTTAATACTTATAACTCAATGTCACAATCTTAACTCTAAGACTTGTTTTGGAATGAAGTATGATTGACTTCTTGATTTAACCATTTCTTCAATTCTTGATTCCTCTTCTTAGACATACAATTATACTAAGACTCACTTAGAGGATCAATTGAGATATGGTTCTTAATCTTTAAGACATATCATAAAGCATAAAAGGTACTCTCCCTTCTTCTTAGAATGGAAAAACTTTTATCTTTCTGCCTACTTGATTCTTCTTATTCGTTCTGCTATTGATTTAAACATTTTCAATCAATTCAGAATTACACTTAATCTTATAAGTATATTCATATTTACTAAACCTTTAGTAAATCATGACGGATATATTTGTTACTCTTATGGTGGACTTTGATCAACACACGACTTTGTGTAGTCGATCTCTTAGCCCTTCACTTGACACTTTGTCAATGAATTAGTCTAATTTCCAAATATGAAATTTCCCATTCATCGTGCAACCAAGTTTCATGATTCCAAGTTTCTGTCCAATTGAAACATGGGCGATGAGAAACTCTCCTTATTTGGTAAATCGTCGACATTTCCATAACTAGAATCAAATCCATTATTGCTAATAATAGAAACATCCAAACATCAATTTTTCATATATGCCATTGCAAGGATAAATAAATAATATAAAAATCAAAATTTAATTTATTGCGGAAAAATTTTTGTCCTTACAGTGCAATTCATTGAAAAACTATGTTAATACATATTTCTAATTCTAACTCTAAGTAGTAGCTCAAAATCTAATCTTCAAGTAATGCGATCGAAATCCATTTCTTCACGGTTAGATTCTGCTCACTTCTTCCCTTAAGCTTCCTCTCTTTTCTTTGATTCTACAAAACATCAATTGTAATCTTATCACATTATGTATTAAGAATCTAGAATAGGAGCTTAAAAGAGTTAGTCAATGGATTTTACCTAAAGCAGAGTCATACGTTTTGACTCTCCCATCTCTTAGGTAAATAGGGCAGCTTCGTCTCCAATGCCCCTTCTCTTGGTAATAAAAGCAAATTGACTCTTTTGGAACAGGACATGGAACTACTTCAGACATTGCCTTTTTCTTATGATCAAACTTTTCGATCATAGCATGTCTTTCGTTGCCATTGTCTATATCCATAGAGGTCTTGAAGGCAGATTCACCAATCAAATTTGCTTTTCTATTGCGCCAAACCATTTCTGATTCAACAGCAATAAGCATATAAGTGAGATCTATAAGGGTCACGTTGCAGTTCATCATATAGTACTGTCTTACGAACTCACTATATGAGTTAGGAAGTGACTGAAGAACCCAATCAACAGCCAACTCCTCACAGACAACAGATCCCAACATTCTTACCCTATCAATGTATGACTTCATCACTAGGATGTGTGCACACACTGACTTTCCTTCTTTATGTTTACTTGCCAAAAGGGCTTGAGTGAGCTTGAACTTTTCAAGCCTTCGAACTTGTGGGTTAGGGAGAATAATTGGAGGAGGTGGAGGAAGTGAAGCATGATTTCTTGTTCCTCGATCGAATCGTGGAATATCATCTTCATGTGGAAAGCTTGTTCCACGGGATTTAGGAAGACCATAGTTGTCGAACTTTGACATCTACAAAACTGGAGAAAACGAATTCAAGTTAGTTGATTGATTGAGTCCTTAGTAAATCACCTAAATGAGATACTAAGGCTAGGACCCAACACAATACGCTACAACCTAAAAAAGGGATGCCGTAATCTAGTTGCAGAATATTTGAAGGTAAGTGAATGACGATTCACTAATTTCCACCATGAAAAACGAAAAAGAAATTTAAGTTTTAAATCTATGAAAACTCCTAGATCCTTTGAGATTCATTGAACATTTCAATGGCATGTTTAAATCTCGATATGCCCCTCTTGTTTGTGACTGGGATGCCGAGGATCACAAAGCGGGTGTGAATAACCATGCAAACTTACATGGTGCCCTCACATATTACAATCACCTATTCGATGTGCCGGTAAACCACACACGCTCCACCGAACTATGACAAACATTGAGTCACCCTTTGCTACCTTTTCTTAGAACCATTTAGTGTGTCGGTAAACCACACACGCTCCACTAATGTCTTCACAAGGGCGCAAAGTGTAATTTCATGGAATTGCATCAATTCACTTTTGCCTAAGTAACTAAGATTGGGAATTTGTAAAACATTTAGTTACTTTTGTACTTCATTATACTTATAATGGAAGGTTTTGTCCTATCCTACCCGTTCGGCTAACGACCCTCCACTAGTCAAGAGTGCGGTGGGTAAGAGTGGATACCCATTCAATCGCCATTTTATAGGCAATTTTCTTAAACACCCCTTATAGACTAGCTTCGTGAATGAGGCCTACTAACGGTAAGACTGACTATTACTCATACATATATATAATGTTAGACTTTTAATGTTATATATAGTATAGGGTGTATTTTATACTTTTAAAATACTATGTGGTCAAATTTAATAATTATACCTTTAATTCAATTAAATTGTAAACCTAAACTTTTATGGATTTGTTAAACCTCTTTTAATTATATACCTTAATTAATTAATAAAACCATAAGGGTGTGATTTGAACTTTTCATAACAATACTAGGGTTTTAGAATTTAACATTCCTAATTAAACCTTTAATCAACTTTTAAATTCCAAAACTTGAGGGCAAGTTTTGAAACATTTCAAAAACATTAGGGTTTAGAATTTAAATATACATCAAAGTTAAACTATTAATCAAAATTTAAATTCCAAAACTTGAGGGCAAGTTTTGAAACCTTTCAAAATACTAGGGTTTCAACTATTTAAATTTCAAAACTAAACTTTTGAGTTCTAATTTAAACTATAAAACCTAAAGGGATTAATTTGAAACTTTTCCAAACTTTGTCAAGAATATTCTAGATCACATAATTCAAATAAGGCAATTAACTATAATTGGTGGTTATCTAATTAGATCTAGTTCAAATTCTTGCAAGATAATGATCAAATAATTTCCATAACTTAACATATATCAAATAAGGTAACAATTATCTAATTAGATGACCAAAATCTTTTATTTTGACAAGGATAATCATAAGGGATTAACAAAATTCGAATTTTATTAAGTTTAAACAATTATGGCAATTATCCTAAGTCAAAATAGGTAAAAAAAATCTTGAAAATCCGCCTGTCTGACAGCTAAATTCGTCGAGTCCCCTTATGGACTCGCCGAGTACATCAGGCAGGAGGCAAAAAACGATTTTTTCAAGCATGAACAAATTAACAAGGCATCAATACAATAGAAACCAATCAAGGCTCTGATACCACTGATGGGTTATGGTCATAAGAACATCCTATATGCTCATACAAACCCTAATGCTTGGATCTAGGTTTCTCTATTGTACATGCAATTTATCCAAGACTATAAACCCTAGATCTAGCATATGATAATCAATATAACATATAATTAGGGTTTAGATCATACCTTGATTGTTATATAGCAATAACAATCTCAAATTCTCCTTGTATTGACTTTTGAAAGCTTAGAGTCACAAATGTCACTCCTTTAATGGTTCACAAACACCATAAGCAAGAGGATGAAGAGGAGAGAGGATGGAGGCTGCCCAAAAACGTGTGAAACCCTAGAAGGATGCTTAGCCACGTTTTTGGGTCATAAGGGATCTATATATAGGAGGCAATTAGGGTTATCTAACAAAGAAACCCTAATTTGGATGCTTAAGCCCTAAGCAACTCATGGATCCCTTTCCTTAAGGCCTTGGACGATTTCCCCATGGGTTTCCCATAGAATTCGTCCACTCCTTAATATAAGGCAATCCATAACCCAAATTGCAATTATCTTATAATTATAATTTCAGTCCCTTAAGTTTAATTAATCTCTTTTAGTCACAAAACTAATTACTAATTAATTATTGACTAATATTAATTAAACAATATGATTTCTCCTTTAATATATTATTCTCATAATATATTAATAAATCATATTTAATCCTTTGTCTCCATAATTCATCCTATCAAGTTGCTTTGGTGAAGGCAACCCAAAAGGACCATGCACCATCGGGTCAAGTACATACCAAAATAGTTATGGACTTAGACACTAATCCAATAGTTGTGTGGGGTGGGTTGAGGTTGTATTGCTCCGTGCGGTAGCCAACAAACCCGAGAGTATTCCAGATATGAGTTGAGGGCCCGATAGGCATTCCAGACTCATACTGAGGACTTGGGAGCTTTCCAGATACGAGCTAAGGGCCCGGTAGGCATTCCAGACTCGTGCTGTGGGCCCGGTAGGCATTCCAGACTCATACTGAAGACCCAGGGTTAGTCCAGCTTGTAAAGCTATGAACCCAGTACATGCTGTTCTGTTTTGATTGATATGATATGCTAATGTTGATATTGCTATGTGGACTGTGCGTGTATCAGTATTTTTGGGGTGACTCACTAAGCTTTCGGGCTTACAGTTTCAGTTTATGGTTTCAGGTACCTCAGGGGATCGCGGCAAGGCCAAGGCGTGATCGTACAGATCCTCCTAATATGTTATGTTTATGGGAAAAGACTCTAATAATCAATTTTTTGAAAACTTAATTTGTAATGTTTTGATGAACATGACATGTTTTTAAAAGTTTAAATTTGCCTGAAATTTTGAATATTACAAGTTGGTATCAGAGTCTAGGTTTGAGCAAATTGGAGGAACATTCGGGTGAATCTAGTCTCAAATCAAGGAAAGATTTTCAAAATAGTTTTTAAATGGTTTTCAAAATAAGTAAAGGAGGATGCAGGGTGTACGATCAGCCGGAGCTAGTAAGTAGACCCCAAAATACCATACAGTTACTTGATATTGTGATATGTTAGAACAACATGCTAGTACTAGGCTAGGGATCTTCACGAATTGCATGATAAAATTGCATGATTACGTGGTGTCTGCTAGCCTAGGGTTTCCTTTACATGAAATTGACATCATTACTATAGTGATTTACTATATGCATCACAGTTGTACATAATTATGACCTTATAGCCTGAGAATGTCTGATTTAGCCTTATGTTCTGTTCTTGTTTGATTGGGAGCTTAGGGTAGAATTGAATATTCAAAAGTCTATCGGGTCCAACGTTATGTGTGGCTAGCATGCACTAGCGCTGCAGGGTTGGTGGAAGTTTCGTGAGTGGGAAGGTTGTTGGGATAAGTCCGCCGATTTTGAGTCGTCTAGCATCCTTTTAGGAACCAGACTTGAGTGCTCGATGTGATTATATGTATTGTTAGGGCATTGTGGTGATACTTGGAACAAATATGGGTAGGTGTGGAAGGTAATATGGGCCCGTACTACTAAAAGCACAGGACCTATACGCATGACAAGGAACTCACAACTCCCAGGGTTTTGTTGGGGGTTGGTCCCTAGTTGTTGTGTATGAAGTTAACTAATACCTTGCGATGTGTTTCAGAATGGTGATGACTAGGCACTTTGTGACTGGATCCGGGTCAGGATCAGGGTCGGGATCAGGAGAGGGTGGACAGGGGAGCTGACAGCACCCGAGACGATCGACCAAATGAGGCTGGATGAAATGGACGACAGGATTCGAGCAATCCTGCATGACGAGGTTGATGCGTTGTTCCGGGCCGAATTGCCGGAAATGTTCGGGTCAATTAAGACTGCCATGGTGGAGTATTTCGATGAGCGTTACGCAACCCTCGCAGAGACAGCCGCCGCAGCAGCTGCATCAGCTGTAACTATGGCAGGGGGAGGAGTTGGTAGGGGTTTTCAGTACCGGGACTTCGACAACACGAAGCCCCCTACTTTTGATGGGACATAGGATCCCATCAAGGCTATGAGATGGATTTCAGATGTGGAGGGGTGTTTCTTCACCTGTTCGTGTCCTACTGACCAAAAGGTCAGGTGTGCTCTTAACCTGTTTAAGTCCGGAGCCAAGGAATGGTGGAGACTTACGACTGGGGCTTATACTGATGATTAGAGAGCTGCTGTTACTTGGGAGCAGTTCAGGGATATGTTCTGCGCTCGTTACATCCCAATGGTTGAGCGGGAACGTTTGGCACAGGAGTTTTCTGAGTCTGAGACAGGATGGAGAGTTGATGACGGAGATCACCCGTATGTTTACTGAGAGGGCGATGTTCTGCCCAGAATTTGCTTCTGAGCAGTCTCAGATGACCCGTTATCTAAGTATGCTCAAGACTGATATCCGACAGTTCGTATCCACCCAGCGATGTGATACTCTACTAGAGTTACATGAGGCCGCCAGGCAGCGAGAGTTGGAGATTGAGCTGCAGCTGAGGGAGCAGCGGCCGGCCCCAGTACTGTCACAGCCAGCGCCGAAGCGGCCTAAGACTGCCGATGCTAGGACCGGGGGTCAATAGGGCTGCACTTATGGGAAGTGTGGCAAGGGTCACTCTGGGGTATGTCGGGCTGGTAGTGGGTGCCACAAATATGGTAAGGAGGGGCATTACGTGAAGGATTGTCGCCAGGCTGCCACAGTTCAGGGTATGAGGTTATGTTATCACTGCAACCAGGTTGGCCACATGAGGGCCAACTGTCCACTACTTACCGCCAAGCCGGTGCAGGCTACAGCACCGACTACCTTGAGGATCAGAGACGGGAGATCAGACAGGACAGAGCCTCCGAAGGCTCAGGGCCGTGCTTTTCAGCTTACGGCGGAGGAGGCCAGAGCAGCACCAGATGTGGTTGCTGGTATGTTTCTATCCTCACCTTGTTTTATTTATCTGTTATATGCTTATCTATTGTACCTGTAATTAGGTACGTTTTTGGTGAATTCTTTGCCTGCTTTGGTCTTATTCGAATCGGGGGCGAGTCGATCTTTCGTGTCTCAGTCTTTTAGTGGGGAGTTCAGTACGCCTATGGACGAGTTGGAGTGTCTGTTGCGATTGTCCATCGCTAACGAACACGGGGTTTCTGCTTCTTCAGTTTATCGAGGATGTGACTTGGAGATTTTCGGGGTGTCTTTTCCGATAGACTTGATTCTGATTCCCATGGGGGAGGTGTGCGTGATTGTGGGCATGGATTGGCTTAGTAGGTTTGGTGCTATGATCGATTGCGAGGGTCAGCGAGTGGTGGTTCGAACCCCAAGTGTGGGAGAAATGGTGATATATGGTGAGGGCACCATAGTAGGTTCAGGTTTTTGCTCAGCTGCTAGGGCTCGGTAGTACATTCAGCATGGGTGTATGGGTTATCTAGCGTACGTGGTAGATACGCGAGTCAGGGACCAGATTTCGGTCTCCGATGTACTAGTGGCCAGGGAGTTCGCATATGTGTTTCCAGAGGAGTTGCCAGGGATACCTCCGGAGAGGCAGGTCGAGTTCAAGATCGACCTGGTGCCAGGTGCGGCCCCTATCTCTAAGGCGCCGTACCGATTGGCGCCGCCTGAGATGCAGGAACTGTCGTCGTAGCTGCAGGAACTGCTGGGCAAGCAGTTCATTCGACCTAGCAGCTCTCCATGGGGAGCGCCGATCCTTTTCGTCCGGAAGAAGGACGACTCACATCGGATGTGCATTGATTATCGGGAGTTAAACAAGCTAACGGTGAAGAACCGTTATCCACTCCCGAGGATAGACGACCTCTTTGATCAGCTGCAGGGCGCATCTTGGTTTTCCAAGATCGATTTGAGGTCCGGATACCACCAGGTCAGGGTCAGGGAGGAGGACGTGGAGAAGACCGCATTCCGAACTCGTTATGGACATTACGAGTTCGTGGTGATGACGTTTGGGCTCACCAATGCGCTAGCAGTGTTTATGGACCTGATGAATCGAGTCTGCAGACCGATGCTCGACCGCTCGATCATAGTGCTTATAGATGATATCTTGGTGTATTCCAAGACCCGAGAGCAGCATGAGGAGCATCTGCGAGAGATGTTGGGGGTCCAGAGGCGGGAACGGCTGTACGCCAAGTTCTTGAAGTGCGAATTTTGGTTGCGAGAGGTCCAATTCCTTGGACATCTTGTTAACTAAGAGGGGATTTTGGTCGATCCGGCCAAGATCAAGGCGGTTATGCAGTGGGAGGTCCCGAAATCCCCCTCGGATATTAGGAGCTTTTTGGGACTGGCAGGATACTACCGGAGATTTATACGGGATTTATCTAAGATTGCAGTACCCCTCACTCGCCTCACGAGGAAAGGGGTGAATTTTCAGTGGGGTCCCGAACAGCAGGGAGCGTTTGAGACCCTTCACCAGCGTTTGTGTGAGGCACCAGTCCTGAAACTCCGAAGGGAGTTGAGGATTTTATGGTGTTCTGTGATGCCTCCATCACGTGGTTAGGGATGGTTCTCATGCAGAGGGGACGTGTGATAGCCTACGCATCGCGGCAGATGAAACCGCATGAGACCCGATACCCTACACACGATTTGGAGCTGGGGCGGTGGTGTTCGCCCTCAAGATATGGAGACATTACCATTATGGAGTCCGTTGTACCATTTACACGGATCACAAGAGCTTGAGACACCTCATGGATCAGCCGAACCTAAACATGAGACAGCGCAGGTGGCTCGATATAGTAAAAAACTATGATTGCGAGATCCTTTACCACCCTGGTAAGGCGAATATGCTTGCGGATGCTTTAAGCCGCAAGTCGGCGGGGTCTTCCACTCCTGTAATATGTATGAAAATAGCTGTGGACTCCCCGCTTGTGAGCTTGATTAGGGATGCCAAAATAGAGGACATGCGACCGGAAAATTTGAAGAAGGAAAGGATCAAGGGTGAAAACACCAGGTATGTGCTGGATAGTCGGGGATTACTGACCAGTTATAGTCGGGTTTGGGTTCCGATCACTGGCGAGATTAGGCAGATGGTTATGGAAGAGGCTCATAAGTCTCACTTCTCCATCCACTCGGGGGCCACCAAGATGTACCGAGATTTGAGTTTGAGCTATTGGTGGTCAGGTATGAAGCGCGAGATCACTTGGTACGTCGACAGGTGCTTGACCTGCAGGATGGTCAAGTCGGAACATCAGAGGCCGCATGGCAAGTTGCAGCCCCTGGAGATTCCCATGTGGAAGTGGGAGCAGATCACGATGGACTTTATCACCAAGCTGCCAAAGACAGTGAAGGGGTTCGATGCCATTTGGGTCATCGTGGACCGATTGACCAAGAGTGCCCATTTCTTGGCCATAAGGGAGAGTTTGTTGGCCGAGAAGTTGGCCGAGGTGTATGTTCGAGAGATCGTGTCTCGCCATGGGATTCCCGTTTCCATTGTCTCGAATCGGGATGTCAGGCTTACCTCCCGTTTCTGGAAGAAGTTTCACGAGGAGTTGGGCACGCGGTTGCACTTTAGCACAACATTCCACCCTCAGACAGACGGCCAGAGCGAGCGGACTATTCAGACCCTCGAGGACATGCTGAGGGCGTGTGCCATCGACTTCGGTGGGAGTTGGGATTCTCACCTACCGCTTGCAAAGTTCGCCTACAACAATAGCTATCATTCTAGCCTCGACGCCCCGCCATTCGAGCTGTTGTACGGGCGGAGATGTCGCACCCCGATTTGTTGGGGGGAGGTGGGTCACAGGGTAATGGGTCAGACGGAGGTGGTTTTGCAGACGACCGAGAAGATTTAGCAGATTAGACAGAGATTGCAGACAGCTCAGAGTCGGCAGAAAAGTGACGCCGACAGACGCCGATCTGAATTGGAATTCCATACCGGCGACATGGTACTTCTGAAGGTCTCGCCCTGGAAGGGTCGATCCGTTTCAGGAAAAGGGGAAATTGGTCCCTCAATACATTGTGCCATTCAGGATCATCGCAAGGGTTGGCAAAGTGGCTTATAGACTAGAGCTTCCAGAAGAGCTTAGTCGGATCCACAATACCTTCCACGTATCGCAATTGCGAAAGTGAATTACGGATCGGGAGGTTGTGGTATCATTTGATGATTTTCAGATCGACGAGCGCCTGAACTATGTGGAGAGGCTTGTGGCCATTTTGGAGAGAAAGACGAAGATTCTGCGCAACAAGGAAATACCTTTAGTAAAGGTACAGTGGGAACATCGGAGGGGATCCGAGTGGACATGGGAGCCGGAGGTGGAGATGCGCGAGCACTATCCAACATTGTTTAGTCCAGCGGACTTCGAGGACGAAGTCTAGTTCAAGTGGGGGAGAGTTGTAACGCCCCGATTCTCAGGTATTGTTTAAATTCTGGTTTCTTGATTTTGGCCCTACTCGACGAGTCGGTTACCCTACTAGTCGAGTAGCAGCGGGATTGGATCGCAACTTAAGTGACTGACTCGGCGAGTCCACTAGTGGGACTCGGCGAGTAGGATCTGGCAAGTGAAACCCTAATTCCGGGGTTTGTGTCCCTATTTAAAGGAGCCTTAGCCTCCCTTGGGTCTCTTTATAGTCTTAGAGAGCCCCTGATTCGAGTGTGTGTACTTGTTGAGTGTATGAAGCTTGAATTGAAGATTTTGAAGGAGAAGGCTTGAAGGAAGAGGAGGTTGGAGCAAGTTAGGTGGGGAAATCAGCACTATTTTCAGTTGTTATCTTCCATAGGTATCCTAAATTACCATCTCTTCTGTGAGTTTTCCTTTTATTGACGTTCTAGGGTTTTCTATGGACCTTAAAGGTTGATAAGTTGAACAATGAGTTGGATCTGAAGTTGTAACTTCAGATCTGAACCCTTTCTAAGCTCTAGAAACATAAAGTCTCAGAATTGATCATGTATGAGGTCCCTCTAGGGCATGAAGCCCCATTAAGAGCTTAGAATTGGCATTTAGAGCCTTGAATGCAATGCATGTACGTAAAGTTTGTGACTTTACGTAATAAGTATACCATAGAAGCCTAGATCTATGAATTGGAGCCACTGCATGGCTCAGAATAAGTCTGTATGGAAAAAGACCAAACGGACTCGGCGAGTCACAAGGATGACTCGAAGAGTCTGATGAAGGAAGCCGTGAAACTCGACGAGTTGGATGAACAACTCGGCGAGTCCGATGAAGATCGTCATGAAACTCGGCGAGTTGATGAACAACTCGGCGAGTCAGATGAACTTTCCCAAGGATATGCCCACGTATGCACCCGTCGAGTTCCGCTTAGGAAACCCGACGAGTGGCTTTAGAGTTCAGTCGAAAAACAAGGGAAACTCGACGAGTCACTCGATGACTCGACGAGTGCACCGGAAGCCAAGGAATCTCGGTGAGTAGTTGAGGGAACTCGGCGAGTCAAGTCAACATGGACTGTTGACCTTGACTGTTGACTTTGACCATTGATCTAAGTTGATATGTTGACTTTTGAGGACAGTTCTAGAAGGATCAGAATCTTATGCATGCAATTCATAATAATTATAGGTGGTGGGATTCATGACAGTAACCCGAAGGTTGGAACTAAATTCTGTGAGTCGACGTTTCGAGGTGAGTTATCCTCACTATACTAATGGGTCTAAGGCACCAAGGCCGACCCAATGGTTTTGATATCCTAGTAGTTATTGATATGTTGAGTTGAGTTAGTAATGTATGCCAATTGATATGCTAGACGAGTAGATCTGTAGGACTGCTTGTGATACTGATTGGTTACCTGTATGTGCATTTATCTGTTACATGTCGACATGTTGTGTGGGGTGGGTTGAGGTTGTACTGCTCCGTGCGGTAGCCAACAAACCCGAGAGTATTCCAGATATGAGCTGAGGGCCCGGTAGGCATTCCAGACTCATACTGAGGACTCAGGAGCTTTCCAGATACGAGCTGAGGGCCCGGTAGGCATTCCAGACTCGTACTGAGGGCTCGATGGCATTCCAGATACAAGCTGAGGGCCCGATAGACATTCCAGACTCGTACTGAGGGCCCATGGGTAATCCAGCTTGTAAAGTTGTGAACCCAGTACATGTTGTTCCGTTTTGATTTATATGATATGCTAAAGTTGATATTGCTATGTGGACTGTGCGTGTATCGGTATTTTGGGGTGACTCACTAAGCTTTCGGGCTTACAGTTTCAGTTTATGGTTTCAGGTACCTCAGGGGATCGCGGCAAGGCCAAGACGTGATCGTAGAGATCCTCCTACTATGTTATGTTTCTGGGAAAATACTCTGATAGTCAATGTTTTGAAAACTAAATTTGTAATGTTTTGATGAACATGACATGTTTTTAAAAGTTTAAATTTGCTTGAAATTTTGGATGTTACATTATATTTGTCCCATGAAATTCCAATGTTTGACTATCAGTCAAAGGTCTAAATATCCTTAAAAATAGTAGTGTAATTTTGTAATTTACCTCTAGAGTTTGGAATATAAAAGTTGTTATAATATTTGTGAGGTAAATACCAAAATTAAAGTTGCAATTTTTTTATGGGACATCTAAAGATGAAAGAAGTTACATTTTTTATGAGACACCAATGAAAATATTTTCAATGATGTGGATGCAATGCAAGGGTATTTAAGTCTTTTTGCACACATACATGGTTATTGTAGAATGTGAAGGTAGCTTTTGATGCGACCATTAAAGGGGTTCTTCAGCCACCAAAGCAAAAGAAGAAAAAGAAGCGAAGAGATCAAAAAGAATGCTCCATTCTATAACTTTATGCACCAGATTTTTAGTGATGAATCGAATGGAAAATGGGAAGAAAGTTTGACTTTTCAATGGTGAACGCCGAGATTATATAGTTTTTAATGAATTTGCTCACTTTTATTGTGTCTTGTGTTGTGTAAGTTGATATATGTAATTCTTTAACACCAAATAGTTGAAACTTTGGGGACTACTTGGGTAATGTGTAATATGGTTTTATTTTATGTAGATTGTGGAAAGATGTTGATTTTAAGAGGGTTGAACCTCTTAATAAATGTTGCCAGTGCTCTAAGCTGTATTTTAGCATGCTTAAATAATGCATATACTAAAAATTCAAAGGGTCAGTTTTGATTTAGAAGAAATGAATACTAATTCTCATGTTTTATAGGGGTGTCATAATAATACAAAACCCAATAACTCACCTAACCTAAATAAGGCTTGGGTTACTTGGTTGGGGCTATTCAGTTTTTGGGTGATTTCATTTCGGTTTTAGTTAATTTTTTAGTATTTCACATGCACCGAATAAGCAATTAGATTAATATTTATATTTGGTTGGGCTATTCAGTTTTTGGGTTACTTTGCAATTTCTTAAATGTTAAAACATTTAGTAAAATGTAAAAACTGAAGTCAAATTTTACATCACAAATTTTCTAGAGTGCATGTGTTTTTAATGTTAAACTAGGGTTGCAATTTTTCTGTATTTTGGTTTATTCCACAACCCTATTATAAATGGTTTAGGTTTAATCGGCTAACTGAACCGTATAATTGAAACTAATTAAACCAACTTATGTGTATTTTGGTTTATATATATTTAAAAAATCGAATAAACCGAAACACTATCAAAACGGATCCAAAAACACCCGTGCCGGGTAAAAAGAGGCAATTTGGCACTGCACAAACCAAAATATATAAACCAAAATACTATCGAATGATTTTTTACCCGGTTTATATAGTTGTCTACTTTATGTTTTGAATCAAGAATTTAACTCATTTAAAAAGTGTTGAAATGAATTTCCATTATGTGGCATCTTGTTTCTGCATATCAAAGAGTTGCATTCAATATTTAGAAGAAAAAAAAAAAACTATCTTGCTTTGAGACCAAGTTTCTCAACACAAGAGCAAAAGTCATCCATGGTCCATATGATGGAAGGAAGAACGCAGTCAACATTAATAAACTCACAACTAACTGAAACATTTGCTCCCAAGGGATGTTTAATTCAGAGTGTTGGAGTAGATTTTTTCTCTCATACAAGACAAATAATGCCAAGTTGCCTTATTCTTTCACTGCTAACTCAACTAAGAAAGACTTGACTAAAAACAAAGATTCAACCAGATAAGAGACAAACTCAAATTGAACAATACCATATTTTGGGTAAAGAATACCAACATACACTGTACTAGGTAGCAAACAGACCAACAAGTTATGTACTAGACATTCATGGTGTCAGTTGTGACTCCGACTAAAATGTATTAATCGTCATGATTGGGTTCACAGGAGGGCATATCCCTTCCATCAACAAAGATCTTTAGTTCATAGTTTCCCGCATCATCTTGCTCCTGTCGTATTTTTTGAAGGGATTCCAGAAGAGAAGCACCACAATTTAAAACGTCAATATAATTAAGCGTTGAGATTTCCCCTAATTCAAGGGATATCTCTTCAAGATCAACGCAATTCACCACCTCTAATTGTTCAAGACATGGGAAGTTGATACTTGAGGCTTCCCATTAACTCTTCAAGTCTCAAGAATTTCAGTCGTTGAAACTGCTCCTCGCCTGTTTCCCACAGGGTTCCCTCAAAGCCATTGTCTTTTATTATAAGAGCCTCAAGATTAGGTAACGATTGAATGATCGACATGTCGCTCCACGGTAGACCACACCTTATAACTTCAAGTTGTTTCAGTGTTGTAGGGAACCTAATAATGTGATTCTTTCCCAAGACAAATTCTCGCTCAACTGATCTCCTTCTGCTGTAACCGGACCCAATTAAAATCAATAGTTGAAGGTGGAGTACTTCAAAGTCATTTTCCTCGTCAGAGTAAAGAGTAGTTGAAAGATCCCTGATCCTGGGAAAACATTTCTGAAAATTATCTACCCCATCTCCCAACTCCACATTCGAAATAGCTTCCAATTTCATCGGTTTTTCAATAGAAGGAAGATGAAGATCTGCCTTACAGACTAAATGCCTCAGATTCACCAAATCTGATATGTTACTAGGTAAAACCATAGAACTAGAACTCGTTGTAACAATGAGGGTTTGAAGGTTCCATAAATTGCATATTGATGGTGGGAATGATGACAGCCAAATGTCAAGGTGCCTTAAGTGAACTAGTAATGCTAAACCGGGTAAAAAATCATTCAATTCACATTTTTCTAGATTTAACACCCTAAGAAGTGCAAAGGAATGGAAAAACTTTGAGATATTGTCGGTTAAGGTTGTTTCCCTTTGATAGCACACAAGCGATCGAATACTTGGGGCGGGCGGATAAGACAAACTCATAATGTCGATATCTTGATTTGTAAACACACGGTGTTGCCTATGTGTGGTAATTACCTCACAGAGATGATGTTTAGATGGTGGGGAGTCTATTTTCAGGAAGAATCTTTCCTCTTTTCCTTTTTTCACACATACCTGCCTCACAAGATCATGGACTTTACAATCACTGACATCACCCGTAGCATACCTTCCTTCTACAATTAGAAGATTTCTGTCAACTAGATCCATCAGGTAACCGTTTGCAATTTCCTTCAATCTTCGACTACCATCTTCTTGTATAAATCCCTCAGCCATCCATAACCAAAGCAACTCTGGTGAATAGAACCTGTAGTCTTCTGGAAAACCTCCCAGATAGAGAAAGCAGTCTCTCAAGTGAAGAGGCAGATGGTCGTAACTTAATGCTATTGTTTCCAGACATCCTTTCTCGTCACCAGCAATGTACAAGTGGACACTGCAAGAAATTTTTACCCACAAATTTTTACTCCTTGGTTCTTTTGCTAAAACTCCTGCCATCACAACCACAGAAAGAGGCAATCCGTGACAGTTTCTTGCAATTTGCATTCCAGGATCAATCAACCATTTGGGACATTCATCTCCTTGGAACACCTTCTCACACAGCAACTTCCAACTTTCTTCTTCTGTCAAATGTTGTAAATGATGAATGAGTCCATGTGATTTTGCATGTGCAGCAACTTCAGTGAGGCGAGTAGTTAGCAGAATTCGACTTCCAGTGTTATGATCAGGGAAAAACAACTTCAATTTATCCCATGCCTCTTTACTCCAGATATCATCAATGACAATCAAATATCTCTGACAGTATAGGCTCCTGTGCAGCATTTCATGAAGTTGAGAGTACGATGCTTTCTTAAGCTGTAATTGATCATCTATGGATGACAGAACTTGAATCAACAGATCCCGCTTGTCATATGTCTGTGAAACAGTGACCCATCCACGGACATGAAAATGATAAACAACAAAAGGATCAGTGAAGACTTTGTTAGCAAGGGTAGTCTTACCTATTCCACCCATACCAACAATAGATACCACATCCAACTTCTTTCCATCTTCAACAAGTTTGTCCCGTATTATCTCAACATCACGATCAATCCCCACAACCATTTCTTCCGCTACTTTCTTCGATCCGAGTGAACTTCTACTGCGGGAAGTTCCAGCAGATTGCATTTTCAGTGTGTCAGTTTTCAGAGAAGAGTCCATCTTCATGTTATCGATGCTGATATTCATGGATTCCATCTTGATAGAATTGATTGATCTCATAACAACCTCAAGGTGGAGAGAGGGCTGAAAGACATCAGATCTAGGGAAATATCCGTTATTTCTACAGTGGACAGCAGATACAAAAATATCAACTATATCTTCTGCCTCTTCAACTGCAGCTTTGAATCTTTTCTTCAGTTTTCTGACGTTTTCAAAGCCGTGTACATCTTGGTCTTCGTTGTTGAAAAGGGTTTGGATCATGGAGTCAAGCTCTTCATAAAGAAGTTGGAATTGAGGCCTTTCACATATGATTGATGGGTTGTTGATAACTGGAATATCATTGCAGTACATCAGCTGCTTCAACTTTTCCATGAACATCTGGACATGTGCGTATGACATCTTGTTTCTTCCTCTCTTTAAGAACAGTTGTATTCTGTATTGAAGTTTTGAATTAAGCTAAACAGGTAAGAGGAGTTTTGCAAGTTTTGTGGATTATTCGGACCCTTTGAATTTTCTTTGTAAAAAATTGGTTGGCTCATATTTGCTGGGAATATGGGCCCACCAATCCAGACACTACATACTAATTTTCATTTAAAAACTTTTCATGACCTAATTTTTAAATCTTTATTTTTTTCTTCATTCCATTTCCAATAATAGTTTATACCTTTATTATGTTACATAAACTTATAAATTTAGAATATAAATAGAATCTACTACTGACTTATAACAATTTTTAATATATCTTCACAGTTGATATTAATATTGGATACTACTAGAAACATATAAATAACAAAAAAACATAATTTTTATGTTAAAAGAGTATAAACTAAGGGGTTGTTTGACAACCTCTGAATGATAGGCCGGATGATTTAGAGGCTATGAACGAATAACGAATGAAAATATATTGTTTGATTAGACCTCTAAATTGTTGTGCTGAAAAATTAAAGTGACTATTTTACCTTTCTATCCAACAAGTTGTAAAGGTGACAGGTTCTAAAACCTAATGATATATAAGCATTTTTCTTCAAAAGGAAGAGAATACAAAGTTATTGCAATCAAATCAAGGTTAATATCTACTCTTTCTACAGAAAATTCACAAACAAGGATCAAACTTCCAAATCAAACCCAATCAAGCTTCAGTTAATAATCAAGATGTGGTTATCGTCATAAAAGGCAATCAACTTGTGAACATGCTTCATTTGCAATCCCTTCCATTTGGCAACCATCTCCAAGAATATAATATCTGAATAAAAAAAGAAATATTTTGTAAAAAAGATTGAATTTTTATGATAACTGAAAAGAGATTTGAAATCTTACATGTAGTGGTTGATGATCTTGGCATTGGGTTTATTGTATCGGGCAGCTAGATGCTTTTTGGCAAATAGCATTGGCAATACCTTGACCAAGGGGACCTTATGACAAGCAAAGATTGTTTAGAAATATATGAAGTTCTGAAAGATTTTAGCATTTACATGTGTACTGAGTAGTAATCAGTGGTAATTTCAACACCAGGGGTTTCAAAGCCCTTTTCCTAGTAGAAGATACTCCAGATAATTAATCATCAAGTCACAAAGATTGAGCAAAATCAAGAACATATCATGAAGCACAAATGAACCTAAGATTGAGCCATAAAATTGCAATTGGTTCTACTTTTTGGTGGTTGAACTTCGACGGGTTTCAGTTCTCATCTGAACATAAAGAGAAGCCTCCTCGAGGTTTCCATGATTGCCTTGGGGTTTTAGTAAAGTTTTTCTGTTTTGCTTTTCCCGTTACGTGTTGATTTTGATTTCTTTATTTGAATAATTTGATTTGAAGTTGCTGATACTGGAAAAATTCTCTCCGTGATATTGAAAATCTCTTTTGGTTGTTAGTTTATAGTTTTATTGATCTGTTTTGTTTGTTTTTTATGCTACTGATTTCTTTAGTCAGGTTTATTCTTGGTCAATTGATTTAACAACTAATTTTAAACTTGTGTAACCGACAAACTAGTCTTATTTTTTCGCTTTTTAACTAGATGTTGAGATAATTTGAGTCTGTAAGGTGTAATTTCCTTGAGTTTTGATGAACACATGCCACATGTTTTCCTGTTTTAATGTAAAATCACTGCTAATGGAGCTATGTTTTTCAATTTGTTTATGACTTTTATGCATATTGCTTGAGAGTAATAGTATTACTAATGGAGTTGCCTTTTGATCTGTGATCTCAATTAGTTCTCATGACATGAAGCATGTTTCTTTATAGTTGGTTATCATAACTTACATAAAGCAGCTATGCAATGATGTTTTTCTTTACTTGTTTTAAATTTTCAGGTCCAGAAGATAATGTAGCAGAGTATTACCAACATGATGTAGAGATGCTTGAGGGATTTACTGAAATGATTTTGTTTCATGCGGTTTCAGAGATTCAAAAGATGGAGATAAGATGAATCTGTTTGCTGAAGAAGAAGGATCATCATATTACTAATTACTATCTTGTTTCTTAACAAACCATGTCTTATTGCTTTGCAGGAAAAGAAACACTAAAGTATGAATCAAAGAACCAAAAGCAAGCTGACAATTATAAGTATGTAATTAATTTCTTTTTAATTACTTGAAGTTTTCCACAATCTAATGTGTTGTTTTTTATGTAGTTACGTGTTTGAGGATCAGATTGAGTTCATACAGTGACAAGTCATGGGTGGTGTATATTGGAGATAAATCTCATACATAATTAGATTATTTGTTTACTTTAGTTAGCTTACAATATTCCATGTATATCTCCTATATTCTTGTTGTATTTTGTATAAATACACGTTATTGATTAATAACAAATAAAGTGAACAATTATCACTTTCTCACATGGTATCAGCCATCTCACGTTCCTAACCCTAATCGCCCCTCCTCTCTTCTTGTTCCTCTCTGAAATCGACGATGGGCTCCTCGGAAAATACCTTCTCTCTTAATACCCTCATTCACATGCTGACCATCAAGCTAAATTCTTCTAATTACCTCCTCTGGAAGAATCAGATTACACCTCTTCTTCTTCATCAAAAATGGATGAGTCATGTCGATGGTTCCTCTACCATCCCGCCATCCACCACCATCGTTGACGGAAAAGCAACTCCCAACCCAGCCCATGATGCTTGGGTGGAACTCGATCAAAAGGTTCTTTTGATCCTTCAATCGTCCCTCTCTGAAGAATCCATGGCAGAAGTTCTTGGTCTTTCCACCCCCCGTGAAGTGTGGACTACTTTGGAATCTGCCTATAGCCATGATTCCCAGGAACGATCCCAGAATCTTAAAGATTCTTTACGTCAACTTAAGAAGGGTAATCTCTCTGTCTCTAATTATGCTAAGCAATTTAAGAGTATTTGTGATCAGTTACAGGCCATTGGAAAACCCGTTTCTAACGATGATAAAAGTCACTAGTTCCTGTGTGGTTTGGGACCGACCTTCGAGACCTTTTCCACTGCCCATCGTGCTCTCCCTACGCGTCCTCTATTTCGTGATTTGGTCGCTCATGCTGAAGGCCACGAGCTCTTTCTCTCCTCCTTGCATGAATCGACACCTCCCCCTGCTGCTTTTACTACAAATACCTCTCGTGGAAGGGGCCGATCAGGTCAATCAAACAACCGTGGCAACTCTTCAAATCGAGGTAGAGGTCGGTCTGGTCGACGACCTCCTCACTGCCAGCTATGTCGCACGGATGGTCATTATGCGAGTGCCTGTCCAGATCTTAGCACCTATGCTCACCGGTCATCTCATTCTGCCGCCAACCTCGCTCAAGCCTTTCATGCGGATTGCAACATCAATGAATCTTCTGCGGATTGGTACGTAGATTCAGGTGCGACTGCCCACATGGCTCCTTCTTCGGCTAATCTTGACTCATCTGCTCCTTATCATGGCAAAGACAAGGTTGTTTTTGGAAATGGTAATATGCTTCCCATCTCTCATACTGGTACTTTATCAATTGCTCCACACTTAAAATTGCGCGATGTTCTTGTCGTTCCCCATATGAAAAAGCAACTTTTATCTGTCAGCAAATTAACTAATGATTACCCGGTTGATTTTCTATTGTCTTGGTCCTCCTTTGCTATTCAGGACAAAGTCACAAAAAAGATCTTGGCAACCGGCAAGCATAAGGATGGTCTATATGTGCTTCATTCCGCATCTCAAGCTCTGGTGGCATCCGTAGTCTCTTCTAATAAAGTGTATTTTGATTTATGGCATAAAAGACTTGGCCATGTTGCTTATGATATTGTTTTTCTTCTTAAAAACCATGGATATTTAAGTGTTACTTCTACTTTACCAAGTTCTAGTATTTGTTCTTCTTGTGCACTTTCCAAGCAACATCGTTTACCCTTTAAGTTGAATGAGAAACGCTCTTTACATGTTCTTGATTTAGTTCACTGTGATTTATGGGGACCCGCTCTGGTTGCTTCTGTTGATGGTTACAGATATTATGCCTTGTTTGTTGATGATTACTCTCGGTTTTCTTGGTTTTATCCGCTTAAAAAGAAATCTGACTTTTATGAGGTTTTAGTCACATTCTTAACATTTGTTCAAACCCAATTCTCTTGCAAGATGAAAACCTTTCAAAGTGACGGTGGTACAGAATTTCTTAATCATCGGGTTGCTAAATTATTTGCTGACAATGGCACTCACCATCAAATGTCATGTCCTTACATTCCTCAACAAAATGGTCGTGTCGAACGCAAGCATCGCCATCTCACTGAAACCGGACTCGCCATGTTATTTGGTGCTAATGCCCCTGCAGATCGTTGGTTAGAAGCTTTCACCTCTGCAACCTATGTCATAAATCGTTTGCCAACCAAGTTACTACTAAATAAATCCCCTTTCGAGATTCTCTACAAAGTCGTCCCTGGCTACAACAACTTTAAGGCCTTTGGTTGTCGGGTTTTTCCTTACTTACGACCCTATGTGGAACATAAATTAGCACCACGGAGCATTGCATGCATCTTTCTCGGCTATTGCACACAGTACAAAGGATACAAGTGTTTTGATCCCATTACTACAAAAACTTTTATTACTCGGCATGCCAAGTTTGACGAAACCTTCTTCCCATTCGCTGGTGGTCCATCATCTACAGACGAGCTCACTTTATTTTTAAGTTCTTATTCGGATGACATACCTGCTACTGTACTCGATACACCAGAAGCACCCGTATCCTCGCCATCATCAGCATCGAGTTCTTCTACAGCCCCATGTATTCCGTGCCTGCTTGATGATCCTATCACTGCTGCTGCTGCACCCCTGCCACCGCCCTCACCACAGCCATCTCCTGCTCCTACGCCTCCGCCTCCACCGCAGGCATCACCACCAGCTCCTCATTCACCACCTGGGCATTCGATGATCACTCGCGGGAAAGCTGGCACTATTAAACCCCGCCATATTTTTGATCTTCTCGCAATTGCTCCGACATGTTTACATGCTGCCTTATTTGCTGCTAAAGAACCTAAGGATTTTAAATCAGCATCCAAACATGATCATTGGTGTCGTGCCATGAATGAAGAAATTCGAGCTCTATGGGATAATCATACCTGGACTCTCGTACCACGGCCATCAAATGTCAATATTGTTGGATCTAAGTGGGTCTTTCGCACTAAATATCATGTTGATGGCTCTGTTGATCGGCATAAAGCTCGTCTAGTAGCACAAGGGTTCACCCAAATTCCGGGGTTTGATTTTTCCCACACTTTTAGTCCAGTTGTTAAGGCCACAACTATTCGAATTGTTTTGTCCTTGGCTGTCACAAATCGATGGAATCTTCATCAACTTGATGTTAAAAATGCCTTTTTAAATGGTAATTTACGTGAAACAGTATATATGGAGCAACCTCCGGGGTATGTTGATTCTAAGCATCCAAATCATGTGTGTCGTCTCAACAAGGCGTTATATGGCCTTCGTCAAGCTCCACGGGCTTGGTTTCAACGCCTTAGTTCTTTCCTAGTTGCTCAAGGCTTCAAATGTAGTCAAGCTGATACATCACTTTTTATTTTCCATCAAGGGCCATGCTTACTCTACCTCCTTGTTTATGTTGATGATATCACTCTAACTGGAAATCATTCCCCATCCATTGCACGCTTTATTAGTCGTTTGAAAACTGAATTTGCTATTAAGGATCTAGGAAAATTGAGTTATTTTCTTGGCCTTGAGGTTACCTATACTTCGAATGGTTTGTTTCTCAATCAAAGTAAATATGCTCATGACATCTTAAGTCGTGCAGGCCTTCTTGATTCCAAACCTGTTGGTACTCCTCTTGCCACTAATGATGTCTTTACTACTACTGGCACACCTTTTCATGACACTACCTTATATCGATCCTTTGTTGGAGCATTACAATATTTGACAATTACAAGGCCTGATCTTTCTTATGCTGTTAATCAAGCAAGTCAGTTCCTTCATGCTCCTACTGTTGACCATTTTACCCTTGTTAAAAGGATTTTACGCTATGTCAAAGGCACTATAACTCATGGTCTTCATTTTTCAGTTCCTACAAAGTCAATGCTCATTGGTTATTCGAATGCCGATTGGGCTCGTTGTATTACAACCCGACGCTCCACTTATGGCTATTCCATCTTCTGTGGTGGTAATCTTGTTTCTTGGAGTGCCAAGAAACAACCTACTGTTTCCAGTTCAAGTTGTGAATCTGAGTATCGTGCCATGGCAAATACTGCAGCAGAATTGGTTTGGATTACACATCTGTTACGTGATCTGAATGCCTTGCCATCATCTCGCCCTACCTTGCTTTGTGACAACTTAAGTGCTATTTTCTTGAGTCAAAATCCTGTTGCACATAAGCGGGCAAAACATATAGACATTGATCATCATTTTATTAGGGAACTTGTTTTATCTTGCAAATTGCATACACAATTTGTTCCTACCAAACTTCAAGTGGCTGACATCTTTACCAAACCTTTACCAAGACCGTTGTTTGAAAAGTTCCGTGATCAGCTTTGAGTTCGCCCACCACCTGTGCGCTTGAGGGGGGGTATTGGAGATAAATCTCATACATAATTAGATTATTTGTTTACTTTAGTTAGCTTACAATATTCCATGTATATCTCCTATATTCTTGTTGTATTTTGTATAAATACACGTTATTGATTAATAACAAATAAAGTGAACAATTATCACTTTCTCACAGTGTACTCTCTATTTTATCATGAATTCATGATTTGATATGCTTGTTTTATTCATGTAACTTTTAGTCTAAGGCAATTCTTCCACTTACAGGTTGATGTTGATGAAGTAAATGAAGAGGAATATGAAAAATCTGTAGCAAAATCAGCACATGAGAAGCTTCTTGTATGCTCCCTTCAATTCATCTCTTAAAACAACACCGACTTACCATATTAATTTACCAATTTACCCTTGTTCTGATTGCTAATATTCCTTGATCTATTTGATTTTTTAGGCAGACAGAAAAACTTTAGATGTGTGTATCAGTATCAGGAATCTTTGTTGAAAGCTGTTGAAGATCATACTTTATTTGCTTGAAGAAAGTTCCATGATTTAACAAATATCAAAAGCTCACTGCTTGCAGAAAGTTTGCCATCAGTCTACCAAGTCATGAGGGTATTTTCATGTTTTCGAAGTTTGTAATTTAAATGGTCTTTTTTTTTTTTTTTTTTTTTTTTTTTTTTTTATAGTAAATCTGGTGTAGGAAAGATGTGCTTTTATGTAGATTGAATCTGGTACATTTAGGCTTTCAGGTGGTTTGGAAAACCAAATTGAGAACATGCAAAATGCCTAACCTAACCTATTCAATGACTTTTGATTTATGCCAAATCATTTTCCACTAATCAAAAACCTATCTTTACAAATCTACTCCAATGCAAAAACCTATCTTGATTATGTGTATGAATAGGAGAATAATGCTTTGGTTTTTAACATTGCAGCACTTCAACTCCAACTCCACCAGGAACTGGAATTGGAACCTCTACTCTAAGGACCAGAATTGGAACTTTCATTCATTTTCACTACAAGGAAATAAGCAATTAGCGGCGACAAAAGTCACCGGTAAAGGATTGAGAAGTCGCCGCTAAAGCTAATTGCGGCGACACGTCGCCGGTAAAGAGTCGCCGCTACTGCTTCGTCGCTATTGATCAGATTGTCGCCGCTAAAGACAATTGTCGCCGCTAATACTTCATGTCGCCGCTAAAGACAATTGTCGCCGCTAATACTTCATGTCGCCGCTAAAGACAATGTCGCCGGTAATACTCTTGTCGCCGGTAATAGTGTCGCCGATAATAATGTTTTTCAATTTTTTTTATATATTTGCAATTTTGGGTATAATTTATTCCAAATACTGTTATAATTAATTATATACCAAAAACTACAGAACAACATCAAATTAAATACCAAATACTGTTATAATTAATTTAATACCAAAATAAAACAACCAAAAGTTTGATAATTCTAACAAGTAGCAAAGTAAGTTTTACAATTCTAACAAATAGCAATGTTTGACAAGTATAACATACAAATAAAGCTCCTCCCTACATATCATCATCTTCGTTCCCATCATGTCCTCCTTGATTAAACTAAGACAAAAAAAACAAAGTACATTGTTATTTCTATCATATGGGACAAAAACTCAAATACCAACGATTTTAGCAAATACTCACCAAAAACCAAAATGACCAAATCAACTTACATTTTATGACGCCAAACTACATTTCTATTTTTAAACTAAGCCAAATAACCAAAGTACATTGTTATTTATTGCAATTGGGACAAAAACATAATTACCAAAGCTTTTAGTAAATCATGATGATCAACACCTCTACCACCCGGGAAAGGTGGGTCCTCAGCTCCATCACCCCCATGTCCACGGCCCATAACAACAACCATGGTATACACGAACAAAAGCCAAATTGACAACATTTCCTGAAAAATCATATACAAATACAATTTTTATTACAAAAATTCACATTACATAGAAATAAACATTTACATAGGAATAAACATTTCTATTTAAACTAAAACTTTCTAATATTTGTATATAAGTTTTTAACCAATTTTATAACATTTTTTTTTGTTTTCTTTCAATTATAACAATAATTTATTTTTTTTATTTTTTTTCCAACTATAGCATCCTACTTATACCAAAACTTTAGATTTGAATTTATTGCCTTAATGCCTTTTACTTTTCAAATTTTCATATCGATAGTTTGAAATATTATGCAAGAATGAACAACACAATAATAATAATAATAATAATAATAATAATAATAATAATAATAATAAAACAAATGTAATGTAGACTTTATAACACATGACATATATATAATTAAACTAAAATTTCACATATTTATTAATTTTATTTTTTAATTTTATTTAGACAAACTACACATATATACATTGACATATATACAATTAAACTAAAATTTCACATATTTTGACATATATACATCAAACATCAAACACAGCACCTACACATATATACATATATACATCAAAGTTTAACATATTTTGACATATATATACATCAAACACACATACATTGAGACACCTACAAATATTTTGCAATTAAACTAAAAATTCACAATAAATAGAAGTAAATAAAACCTGTGGTGGTGGAAGTCAATGAAAACAGTCCAGTGGTGGCGATAGTCTCGGGTGGTGGTCGGGAACGTAGTAACACAATCAACAAAACTGAAATTGAAATTTTTTTTACAATTACCCACTCCAATAAGCATAAAATCGATGTTACAAGACAAAAGGGAACGAAAATTGACCTGAAAATAGCTTGGTGTCGCCGGAAAAGGTTTGGTGTCGCCGGAAAAGCTTGGGCCTCACCTGGAAATCTTTCTCCACCGATGGTATCTTCTTTGTGGACAATTTCACCCACCCAAAATTGATAATTCTCACTGGTAGCCCACAATAATCGGTGAAGCAAGATGTAGACGAGAGAAGAGAAACAGGCGAAGGGAGTGAAACAGAAAGAGCAAAAGGAAAAAGATCGAGTTTTTGGGGTTAACTGCGTCGGCCTTTAGCGGCGACACCTTTACCGGCGACAAATTGAGCTTTAGCGGCGACACCTATCAATAGCGGCGACTATCAGGAGGGAATTATTACCGCGTCATTTTTTTATCTTTAGCGGCGACTATTTTGGATCATTACCGGCGACAAAAGTCGCCGGTATTTCATTTATGCGTTCCACGAGCACCCTAGCCGTTGGATTAGAAAAACAATCGGACGGTTCGTGTTTGCCAAAACGTCAAAGAGCGGATCGGTGTCATCCAGCCTTTAGCGGCGACACAGGCCTTTAGCGGCGACTATGCGTTCCACGAGCACCCTAGCCGTTGGATTAGAAAAACGATCGGACGGTTCGTGTTTGCCAAAACGTCAAAGAGCGGATCGATGTCATTCAGCCTTTAGCGGCGACACCAATAGCGGCGACACAGGCCTTTAGCGGCGACTTTTTAATTTGTCGCCGCTAAAGCTCTCTGTCGCCGCTATTGGTGTCGCCGCTAAAGGCTCTATTTCTTGTAGTGTTTCTTCTTAACCGGACATCAAGTAAACCAATTTCTTTCTCAACAGTACACCACGGGCAAATCGGTCAAGTTCAAACAATAATGGTTTGTTTAGTAAATAGTTTTCAGTTTTGTTCCAATGTTGAAACTTTAAAAGGACCAATCACTAACCAAACTTCAAATTGTTCCATAGTTGGTGAATATTGTTCCATTGTAAGATTTTGTTGTAATGATATTATTATTACCGGTATTGATGTCCTACCTTGTTCTTGGTAAATAAAATGGTAAATGATCAAAGATTTGTATGTGCTACTATTACGACTACAACTTATTTACAAATGACTTTATTTAAAACTGAAAAAACAGTATACCATAGGGGCCTAATTTGTAATTTTTCTCTTGTTTGCTAAAACACCTTGCCTTTGGTACAGATATAATGGTGTTAATAATATGAAGTTTTTAACAAAAAAAAGCTTTAATTTATATATTAAATGGGAACTTATATTGATGTATAAATGACTTATAGTTAGTGTATTAAAAAATAATTCAATTTACAATATAAACTAAAAATGTTATAAACACTAATAAAAGCATATGTACATATAAAATGCTACAGACCTAAACTAAGAATGAAGGTGTTGATTGAAATTTGAATTTGCTAAAATTTCCAACTTTTTTCACTCGATTTAATATGAGATTGTTGATGTGTTACGAACCTAAACTAAGAATGAAGGTGTTAATTTGAATTTGAATTTGCTAAATTTTCAACTTCATTTTGTTCTTGAGAAATTGGTGGCATGTGAGCCCGTGAAGGTCCCTCATTCTCTTATGGGTTTGATTAGGAAGAATTCAAAGGTCAGTGTGGAATCGGAATGGGAACCGGAATCACCAATTCCGACGTGATGTGGATTGTTTTCCGTGGGAAAGATGTTTCTGATGACAACAAAGTGTTGTTTTCACAAGTTGTTGATATAACAAAATTGCTTCATTAATTAATAATCATTTATTTTATTTCTGCTGGTTTCATTGATTATAACAGAATTGCTTCAGTCTTATTATTTCCATTACTGGAAGTGATTTTATTCTATCAATGGCTTATGGGTAAGCAAGCATAAAAAAATTTACTTAATTTTTAATTTTTTCTTTTTAACATCTAAATTTTTTTTTTCTTTTCTTTTTCTCCAACCAATAGGTAGAAAATGGATGATTCCGACTTCCCTGGGATACATTGTGCTACGAGGACAATAGACTAAGCTTACACTTTTCATTTTATATTTATTTTCATATGCTATACAATGCTGTCATCATCATCATCATCATCATCATCATTATTATTATTATTATTATTATTATTATTATTATTATTATTATTATTATAAAGTGTGCAGGCCAAAGGTTGTTACAGCTGGAATGCTTCGTGTATTTGGGAAGATGTTGCAGAGCTTCCAATAGTTGCTACTAGTGAAACCAACCAATAGAAGGTATGTGTATATTATATTATTATTTCATTTACATATTTTAAACATTAATGGTTTATTTATTTATTTATTTTATATAAAAAAATGTACTAATACATTCATTGAATTCAGCGTTACTTTCAAGTTTTCTTCAAATGTTGAGGATGGTGGTTCCAGCTGCGGAGGATTTAGAAATTTGGTTTTGGAAAAGAAACCCCAACTCATGTATTATTATATTATTAAGTAGTTTCATAATTCTTATTATAATGTTTCAGTCATTTTCATTATTACAAATAACTTATATGATATATGCGTGGTTTTGGTGTACGGAGTGGATACAAACAAACATTGACATCAATTGGCATTTCAAGGAACATCTTTGTTAGAAAGGAGGCGGCGGAGTTACTTTTTAAGATGGTTTTTGTTTTTGTCTTTCCATGGAGAAGTAAAAGAAGCAAATGAATAGATGAATAATGGATTTATATTTGTTGGTTTTAAAATATAAATTTAATGTATGTTTTTAGATTTTTTTTTTGTTGAATATTTAATTATTTTTAAATTTTTCATGAATTTATAATTTTTTTATACTACCAAAATCCATCGCTAAAATTTTGTTGTCGCCGTTAGAAATCCGTTACTAACAATCAGCGACGAATACAACGACGGATTTTGTTTTGCTGCAACTCCGTCGGTAAACCCTATTAGCGACGGATTACCGACGGTTTTGGCCGTCGGTAATGCTCTTTTTTGTAGTAGTGAATTAGATTAATATTTTAATATTTTAAATTTTTTATAGAGATGAAACTTACCTTGTAATTTACTTTTATATTATAAGATGTAAAAACAGTTGAAATGTACTTGGATATTCTCTAACCTTAAGTTGTAAAGCAGAGGTCGAATACTAAAATAGCGTTGCAACTTATGTGTAGTTAGGTTTATTCCAGACCCTTATTATCCGTAGTAAGAAAATTTAGAATAATTCTATTTAAATGATATATCGGTTAACCGAACCAAATAATCTAAACCAATTAATTAGTTTGGTTACAACCAGTTTATAGATTAAAAAAAACGAACTAAATAAAACCAAGATACTATTAAACGGATCCGAATAACACCCTTGCCGGGTAAAAAGAGGGTATTTGTCATTGCACAAACCTAAACTTTGGTACGTGAGTTTTTGTCTGCCTAAAGCTATGCATCATGAATTTCAGTAATATAGAGGTGTTGAAAATGAAGTTTCATATGTGACGTCTTATTTCTGCATAACAAGAATTGCATTCATGATTTAGGAAAAAAGAAGACTATCTTGCTTTGATTCCAAATTGATCAACACAAGAATAAAAGTCATTTCAATACAATGAAAGGACGAATGCAATCAACCGTAATAACTAATAAACTCAAAGCTAACTGAAACATGTGCTCCCGAAGGATGCATAATTTATTCAATTGGAGTAAATCGTTTCTCTCATACAGGATAAATACTGCCAGGTTCCCTTATTCTTTCACTCTTAACCCAGTTAAGTAGACTTGATTAAAACAAAGATTCAAACAGGTAAAAGAAATTTTTTTTTGAACCATACCAAATTTTGGGTAAAGAATACCTACAAGCACTGTGTAGCAAACATTGATACTATCAGTTGCAATTCCATCAGTAAAAATCATTAATCGTCATTCCTGGGTACACAAGAGGGCATATTCCTTTCATCAACTATGATCTCCAGTTCATAGTTTCCCACAACATCTTGCTCCTGTCGTATTTTTTGAAGGGATACGAGAAGAGAAGGACAACAATTCACAATGTAAATACACTCAAGTGTTGAGATGTCCCCTAATTCAAGGGGTATCTCTTCAAGATCAACGCAATTCACCACCTCTAATTCTTTGAGACATGGAAAGTTAATACTTGAGGCTTCCCATTGTTTGATATTTAACTCTTCAAGTCTCAATATTTTTAGTCGTTGAAACTGCTCCTCACCTGTTTCCCACAAGGTTCCTTCAAAGGCATTGTCTTCTAGTATGAGAAACTCAAGGTTAGGTAACGATTGAATGATCGACATATCGCTCCATGGTAGACCACACCTTACAAGTGCAAGTTCTTTCAGTGTTGAAGAGAACCTAATGTAATTCTTTCCCATGTTTGGTTCACCTCTGACAAATTCTCGCTCAACTAATCTCCTTCTGCTGTAGCCCAACCCAGTCAACTTCAAGCCTTGAAGGTAGTGGAGTCCTTCAAAGTCATTTTCGTCATCAGAGTAAATACTACATGCAAGATCCTTGATACGTGGAAAATATTTCTTAAAATTATCTACCCCAACTCCCACCACCACATTCGAAAGAAATTCCAGTTTCATAGGTTTTCCAATAGAAGGAAGAAAAAGATCTGCATTACAGCCTAAATGCCTCAGATTCACCAAATTTGATATGCTACTAGGTAAAAGCATAGAACTAGAACTTGTTCTAACAAAGAGGGTTTGGAGGTTCCATAAATTGCATATTGATGATGGGAATAATGAAATCCAAATTTCAAGGTACCTTAAGTGAACTAGTAATGCTAAACTGGGGGAAAAATCTATCAATTCACATCTTTCTAGATTTAACACCCTAAGAAGTGCAAACGAGCGGAAAAACTTTGAGATATTGTCAGTAAAGGTTGTTTTCCTATGATTGCACAAAAGCGATCTAATATTTGGGGTGGACTGACGACACAAACTCATAATGTCGATTTCTTGATTTGTGACCACATGGCGTTGCTCATGTGTGGTAATTGCCTTTTTCCGATTTCTCAATTTCTTGATTTGTTTTCTTATGATATCACAAAGACCACTAGATGGTGGTTCTATTTTGAGGAAGAAGTTTTCTTCTTTTCCCTTTTCCACAGATAGCTGCCTCACAAGATCATGGACTTTACAAAATCGGACATCACCTGTAATATACAATTCTTCTACAATAAGAAGATTTCTGTCAACCAGATCCATTAGGTAACCCTTCCCGATTTCCTCCAAGCTTCGACATCCATCTTCATGTATAAACCCCTCAGCCATCCATAACAGGATCAATGTTCGTGCAACGATCCAAGAGTCTTCTGGAAACCCTCCCAGATAGAGAAAGCAGACTCTCATGTGAAGAGGTAGATGGTGGTAACTTAATGCTATTGTTTCCAGACATCCTTTCTCATCACTAGCAATGTAAGAATGCACACTGCAAGAAATCTTTACCCACAAATCTTGACTCCTTGCTTCTTTTGCTAAAGCTCCTGCCATCACAACCACAGAAAGCGGCAATCCATGACAGTTTTTTGCAATTTGCTTTCCAGGTTCAATCAACCATTCAGGACATTCATCTTCTTGGAACGCCTTCTCACACAACAACTTCCAACTTTCTTCATCTGACAAATGTTGTAAATGATGAATGAGTCCGTGTGATTTTGCGTGCAAAGCAACTTCAGTGAGTCGAGTAGTAAGCATAATGCGACTTCCAGTGTTATCATCAGGGAAAAATAATTTCAGATTATCCCATGCCTCTTTACTCCAGATATCATCAATGACAATCAAATATTTCTGACGGTTTAGGCGTTTGTGCAGCTTTTCATGAAGTTGAGAGTTTGTTGCTTCTTCAAGCTCTAATTGTTTATCTATGGATGACAGAACTTGAATCAATAGATCCCTCTTGTCATACGATTGTGAAACAGTGACCCATCCACGGACATGAAAATGATAAACAACATAAGGATCAGTGAACACTTTCTTAGCAAGTGTAGTCTTACCGAGTCCACCCATACCAACAATAGAGACCACATCCAGATGCTTTCCATCTTCAACAAGTTTGTCCCGTATTATCTCAGCATCACGATCAATCCCCACGACGATTTTTTCCACTGCTTTCTTGGATCCTACCAAATTTCTAGTGTTGGAAGTTCCAGCAACAGAAGCTAACTTCATCGGCAGTCTGTCAGTTCTTTGAGACGAATCCATCTTCATATGATCGATTTTTGCAGTCATGAATTCCACTTTGATAGACTTAATTGATCTTATAACATCCTCAAGATTCAGAGAGGTTTGAAAGACATCAGAGATAGTGAAATACTCGTTATATCTACAGTAGACAGCAGATAGAAAAATATCGACGATATCTTCTGCCTCTTCAGCTGTAGCTTTGAATCTTTTCTTCAGTTTTCTCACTTTTTCAAAGTTGTATAGATCTTGGTCTTCGTGGTTGAAAAGGGTTTGCATCATGGAGTCAAGCTCTTCATAAAGCAGTTGGAATTGAGGCCTTTCACGTAAGATTGATGGGTTGTTGATCATTGGAATATCATCGGAGTATATCAGCTGCTTCAGCTTTTCCATGAACATCTGGACATGTGCGTATTCCATTTTGTTTCCTCCTCTTGTGAAGAACTGGAAGGTTGGTTCTTTTGAAAATTCCTTGTAAATTTGGTGGATTGGGTTCATGTTTGTAAAATGGGGTTATGGTCCCACCAATCCACTAACTCCGAAATAGTGGAAGGTGCTATTTTTATAATTTCGATTATTTGTCGAATAAAATGCATATAATTGAAATTATATGTTAGGTAGGTTTTTTTTTTTATTCCAGTCCGAAATCAATTTCTTTTTATAAGCCTATCTGATTGGGACTTTGGTCTTATAAAATAAAATATCATTGGTTTGGTTTGGTTTGGTTTGCCTTTTAAAAGTCTATCTGATAGTGAATTTTTGTCTTCTATTTTAATGTTTTATGTTTTCTATAAAATTTAAGGGCCCACACGCAACGACTTCCCTACCCACCCCATTCTCATCTCCTTCCTATCGTCGGTGAAAACAACTCTCTTCCCCCCTCTTTCTGTGTGGTTGCCTTTTTGAATCCTGAACAAACGTGAGAATGATGAAGTCATGAAGATGAATATTAACCCAAAATTTTCAAACCTTCAAATTGGAATCGTCGAAATACACTCACAGTCGCATTTTATCACCGTTTCATTGGAGCATGATGAAGATAAATGCACCTTAGGATGGCTCTTGTACATTTATTTCAATACTTCAGGTGCCATGTATGAGAAATTCTTCAACCATTTTGACCCAATGACTCCGATTTACAGTGTCCATGAGCAATTCCATATACAGCAGCAGACTGCAGACTGATGTTGGACTTCTTGTAGCAAGCTATAAAGTGGCCTTGAACCCTTGACACAAGGTTTCACATGGTTGCTGGTAGTATACTATGCTCTTCTGGTTATCGTTTATGGATTTCTGCCTGTCATCAATTGGTTTCACCATTATATGACTCCAATGAGTTGAACCGGTTGCAGGAAGCTTTAACAACCATTGATAGGTATTATCGTCTTTTGAACATAGTTGGTGATAAACAAGTTATCCACCATTTACTCCTCGTTATAATGCCATGAAGGAAACAAAATGATATCGATTCTACTTTAGCAATTAAAAATGTAACTACCACTTACAATGAAATTCGTTCTAATTTAACAATCAAACAAACTGAAATTACAGAAATTAAAATCGATATTCATTAAAATTTTAATAAGAAATTTTAAAACAGTTAGTCAGTAACAAATTGTGATGAAATTAATAAAAAAACAGAATTAGCCACACAAAACAAGATTACTGATCGAATATGAAATTATATTTAAAAAACTTATTCCTTTATATTAGTGAGTACAGTAAACCAATTGCAAAACATAAAATGATTTTACACTAAACAGAAATCAAATTTTGTCAAATTGACAAATAACCTTAAACATTGTCCCAGGTAATTGGTAAGGCGATTTTGATTTATACTTTAAAAACCCATAACCAAACACTAATAAATTTTAAGAATTGGGAAGTCATATTTTAGAACCGGAGATTCAGAATGAGAATTTAAGGCGATTCTGATTTGTATCCGGCGACTCCTGGATTTTTGTTCCGTTTAGGAAATGTTTTTGTTAGCCCTAACCAATCAAATTTGGGCCTGATTTTAATATATAAACTAAAAAAATTGGACCTAAGTTTCCCAAATTGATGCCGTGGCTTTGCCCTGAGCCCCTGACAACGGTTGGGTCTGACCAAGTATTTGGGCTGGACCATTGCTAAATTGCTAAACTAGCATGAATGAAATTTTTATTAAAGGTGGCTTTTGATTCTTGTCATTCCTCGGAATTTTCATCAAGTAATTTGAAATAATGTGCATGAGTAGTGATCATATATGGTCCATTAGCATGGCCTAGACTGCTCCAGCGCGCCAGCCTGGCCTGGCGCGCTCCTGCCAGCCCTGCTTGGCGTTCCCTTGCCAAGTCCTGCCGGAGACTCCCTTGCTAGCCTCGTTGGGGACTCTCCTGCTAGTTTATATGACTAAGTCCAGTCCGATGTCATTGGCCACGTACCAATAACACCAGACTGGGGGGACTTGATGATATATGGTCAATTAGCATGGCCTAGACTGCTCCAGTGCGCCATCTTGGCCTGGCGCGCTCCTGCTAGCCCTGCCTGGTGTTTCCTTGCCAGCCTTGTTGGGGACTCCCTTGCCAACCTTGCTGGGGACTCTCCCGCCGGCCCGGCCTGGCACTCCCTTGCCAGCCTCGTTGGGGACTCTCCCGCCGGCCCAACCTGGCGCTCCCTTGACAGCCATTCTTGGTGCGAGCCCGCTAGCCTTGCCTGGGGCGCACCCGCCAGTCCCGCCTGGCGCCTCCGGGCGGCCTTGCCCAGCTCCTTGATAGTTGGGCCTGAATTGGGCTAGCTCAAGGCCTGACCTAATTGTCCCCTATATAATGAATAGTATCTCCTCCATGGAGAAGGATCTTCCCCCATGGCTCAGCCGCCACTATACTCCGGCCGGATGGCTCCGTCGCCACTTGCCGCCGTCAGCCACCATACACCACCACCAGCACCAAGATGGTTCTCTCCAGCTATGGAGGATCATCTCAGATCTTCTAGCTGATCTAACTTGACCGTTGGAGCCCGCTCCCGGGGCACAGTCCATGGGGCGGCTCTAACGACTTTGCACTGTGATGTCCAGATCTCCGCCGCAGCAGAAGACCAAAAGGCCCGCCGGAGGTCGATGTCACATCATTAGGCGTCATCCCGGATTCGAGCAAGTAGCAAAAGCCTCAGTTGGTTCCAAGCTCGTTTTTCTCTCAGATCTGTTCAGATCTGTTGTGCTTCACATCAGGTTTGCCTAGATCTATTCGTTTCTCTCCTCATTTGTTCAGATCTTCTTGTTTCTTGATAAGATCTGTCCAAATAAGCCTCACAATCTTACAGATCTGTAGATCTATCAAGTTTTTTAGTTCAGATCTGTGGATATATATGATTTCCTTCACTCAAACACTCCCCAAGTTTGCAAAAACCTTCTTAGAATCATTTTTTGGTTCATATTTTGGGGGTTTCTTGAGTAGGATGAAGAGAAAAGAAATTTTTATGAGTTTTTTCGTTCAGATCTTCAGGTCAGACTTGTTTTTGGCTCAGAGGCCTAGAGATGTTTTGTTTTAGTTCATCTGAACACCTCTCAAGTCTTAAAAACTTTATCAGAGTTTATTTTCATTTATATTTTGATGGATTATTCAGAAAGTTTGGGAGAAAAGAGATTTCTATGAGTTTTTCCCCATCTTTGTTTATATTTTCAAATTTTATTCAGCAAGATGAAGAACACACAATATTTTACAAGCCTTTATCTCTTTTGCTTGCTCATTTCCAAGAAAATCGGTTTTGGTTCCTGATTTCTCATGTACAACTTCTCTCAAGTTTTTTATTTTGTGTTTCCCTAATAAATTTAGAGATGGAAAACGAATTTCTCAGATCTGTATTTTGGCTTGTTGAACAAGCTGAAAAGAAAAAAAGGGTTTTACAAGAAGAAATACTTTTCAAATTTGTTTTTGTTCATATTCTTGTGTTTGTTTAGCAAGTCTGAGAAGAAGAGAAGTGTCTACCTCATTTTTTAGTCCACATATTACATAAAATCATTTTCTAATTAAGATTTTATGTAATAACTTCACTACCTGCATCAGCTGCTTATAACCACAGCTGAGATGTTTGTACATTTCAAAAAAAATCGTGTTTATTTGGTGTTTTTATAAGTTTGGAAGAAGAAAAGAAAGCTCATGATATGTTGTATATTTCACAAACCCACCAAAGAAATTGTATCTCTTTTACCAAAGCACAAGATATATCAGATATCTTTGACACATAAAAGTACAAGAAGATTATGTTTTGTGCTTTCTTTTGAGCTAAATAAATAAAAGGGTATGGGCCGTTATTCACCAAAATCACAGTAACAAAAACAAATATATAATATAATATTCTGACAGTTTATTTACTTTACCCATTTACAATTTACCGTAAGAAAAAAAAAAGTAAAGTGCACAATACACTAGACAACAATAGAGCTGTCAACAAAAGTCAAAGGAAAACCGGGCCCCACTTGGTTTTCTCTCTTTCCAATGGAGTTCGTTTCCCAATGAATCACCAGCAACAACAACCCGTCGCCATCACCAGCTTACCGATCGTCACCAACCGGCGACCTTAGCCGAATCACAGCCACCACCTCAAAGTTCGATGAAGCACTTCCTATGGCCAGTATCAACCGCTGCCCCACCAGTAGCCTTTGAGCTCCAACAAAGCATCTTGAATGGCCATCACGCCTTAACCCTGTGAAAACCTCCAACCACCGTGTCCATATCTTCCAATCGGCGGCATTTTTCCTTCAAATGTCACTAACAACTGCAACTGTGACCGACATCTTGCCTCCGACAACAACCATCGCTTCACAGTCGCCATCACCGGTCAATTTCAGAACCATCAATCATCGTCATCATCAGGGAGGAGAAAGGTCGTCGGTACCATCTCCAATTGTAAGACAATAGCGCCATCGGACCACCACTGGGATCGGGGCCTACTGCTTCCTCATCCAAGCAGCCTGTCGGCAATACCAAAGCAGCAACCACCTTACTGATGATCGTTATCATTACCACCAGACGATATAGCAAATCAGAGCCACCGATAATGAGGTTAATATTCCGACCCTCTTCCCCGGTCGGCGATTCCCAGGCGAAGAACCACCAACACTTACCTGACCGACGGCACACCGGCAACTGAAACCAAAAGCGCTAGTCAACCACTCCGATTGTTGTCACCGCCGATTGCCATCATCGTGTCACCATATGCAACCGCTGAACAATCTTAGCGACGACCCTACAGTTTCACGAAGCCAGTAAAATCGTATCTCTGCCTTACCCTACAGCCGGTATCTCCTGCAAGAAGCCTCCCATCGCAGGCCTCCGTCTCTACTCTTCGGTATCCAATAGACTGATCGTAAGAAAAATGGGGGAGGCGACTGTAAGATGAGAGCAAACGGAAGCACCCCACACTTGATACCCATGGGCGTTCAACAGCACGTACAAAAAAAAATAGATAATTTGGGCTTAAAGCTCCAAAACCCTAACAGGCAGCATTGATCTATTTGGGCTATTACATTCGATTGGGCTCCTCATACATTCGGTATTTGGGCCACTTAAAAAACAATTGAAATGGCTCAGAGTTTCTGTAAGAACAAATTAGCCAATCGGTCAACAATGTGATTTCGATCAATAAACCTGATTCTAGAAGATGCGTTATATTTCAAACCACTTAGTGCTTAAAAAATAAAAAGACAGAAAAGGATATGAACTTGGGCTAGTTATCTCATAAGTGGGCTCTAGCATATTTTGGGCTTCTAGCAGATTGGCATGACAATATGGGGCCACCTAACAAAAAATTGATAGGTTTTAGCCATAAGAACATCCTATGTGCTCATGCAACCCTAATGCTTGGATCTAGGTTTCTCTATTGTACATGCAATTCATCCAAGACTATAAAACCCTAATTCTAGCATACAAGTAATCATATTAGCATAAGAAATAGGTTTAGATGTTACCTTGATTGTTATGTAGCAATAACAATCACAATTCCTTCTTGTAATGACTTTAGAAAGCTTAGAGTCACAAATGTCACTCCTCTAATGGTTGACAAACACCAAGAGCAAGAGGATGAAGAGGAGAAGAAAAGGAGGCTGCCCAAAATGTGTGAAAATCCTAACCAATTAGTTCACCACGTTTTTGAGGCTTAAGGGTACTATTTATACATGTAGGCTATTAGGGTTTTAAACTAGGAAACCCTAATTTGGATGCTTAGGCCCTAAGCAACCCATGGACCCTTCTTTAATAAGCCTTGGACGATTTCTAATGGGTTTCCCCATAGAATTCGTCCAACCTCATATAATAAGGTAATCCATAGCCCAATTGCAATTATATTATAATTACAATTCTAGTCCCTTAAGTTTAATTAATCTCTTTTAGCCACAAACTTAATTCTTATTAATTCTTGATTAATATTAATTAAACAATATGATTTATCTTTTAATATATTATTCTCATAATATATTAATAAATCATATTTAATCCTTTCTCTCCATAATTCATCCTATCAAGTTATTTTGGTGAAGGCAACCCAAAAGGACCATGCACCATCGAGTCAAGTACATACCAAAATAGTTATGGACTTAGACATTAATCCAACACAAATAGCCCACAAACTTTACAAGAAAAAAATCAGTCATTTAATGCTCAGGCACCGCAGGCTCTGCTTAACAGAATGCGCTGCGACTCGAGCTCCCGTGACATTTAAAAAAAAGGAGGGAGAAGAAGGGTACGCTACTACTACTCGTGATACATTCCAAAATAACCCTCAGCAACTACAATGTCTGGCTATTAGCAGTCGTGTTGACCAGCCCCATGAAATCTAACTACTCCGCTCTCATCATTCATGTTGACCAGCCCCGCTAGTCTTGCTGCTCAGCTCTCAGCAACCATGCTGCTCAACTCCCAGCAGTCGTGCAGCTCGGCCCATAGTGGCCGTGCAACCCAGCTCAGCAGCCGTAAAGCCCATTCATCAGCAGTCACTGCCTAACTCTTGGCAGCCGTGCTACCCGCTTTTTGTTAGCACTTGTGTCACCTAGCTCTTTCCAGCAACTATGTATCTCAGCTTTCAGCAGCTATACATCCATCTTTCCCTTTCTTCACCTCCTCCGAGAAAAAAAGGGGGGTGGTATGACACTATGCAGAAGTAATTTTTACTCCAAATTGGTAGAGTTAGTGTACAGGAAAAGCTGATGTTGTGCATGACAGTGTACCCCCAGGATGACACCAATATTCCAGATCGAAAGAGCAGCCTCGTGGTTCAATCCTTGGAAGACTCGTTGCCTAACTCTTAGTGGTCATGTTGCTCATGTATCACTAGCAGGTCGATGCTCAATTCTCAGCGGCCTTGTTGACCAACTCTTGATGACAGTCTTGCTACATGCCACTTGACAGCAGTTACACTATCTAGCTCTAAGTAGCATCACCGCATAGCCCTCGGTATATATCCAAGACAACGTGGCACCAACCGTTACTACAGCTAATGATGCCAATGCATCAGATGCCACCATACTTCGGCCTGGATCGGACACATAGATTTTCGGCCGCTATACCCCATTCCGCAAAGTTCAGTAGCTTTGACTTGAGTCGCCTGGCTTCCTAGCCCGAATCTATTATAGCGGCAAGCTCCGCATACGAGGTTCAGTACCCTCTCCTTGATTCGTCTGACTTCCTAGCCCGTTTCCATTATAGCGGCACGCTCTGCATACAAGGTTCTGTACCCTCACCTTGAGTCGTCTGGCTTCCCAGCCCGACTCCATTATAGCGGCATGCTCCTTATGCAAGGTTTAGCACCCTTTCCTTGATTCGTCTGGCTTCCCAGCTCGATTCCATTATAGTGGCACGCTCCGCATACGAGGTTTAGTACCCTCTCCTTGAGTCGTCTGGCTTTCCAGCCCGACTCCACTATAGCGGCATGCTCTGCATGCAAGGTTCAGCACCCTTGCCTTGAGTCGCATGGCTCCCCAGCACAACTCCATTATAGCGGCGAGCTCTGCATGTAAGGTTCAGCACCCTCGTCTTGAGTCGCTTGGCTTCTCAACCCGACTCCATTATAGCGGCAAGCTCCGCATACGAGGTTCAATACCCTCGCCTTAATTCGACTGGCTTCTCAGCCCGACTTCATTATAGCGGCGAGCTCCACATGCGAGGTTCAGCACCCTCGCCTTGAGTCGCTTGGCTTCTCAGCCCAACTCCATTATAGCGGCAAGCTCCGTGTGCGAGGTTCAGTACCCTCACTTCGAGTCGCCTGGCTTCTCAGCCCAACTCCATTATAGCAACTTGCCCGATCCATTCCACGCGACGCCCTTTCGCGTGATCTATCTACGATCGCTAGCAGCCAAGCCCGATCCATTCCACGTGACGCTCTTTCCTGTGAGTTATCTACGATCGTTAGCAACCAAACCTGATCCGTTACACGCGATGTTTTCCCGCATGACATCTCTATGTTCGCTGGCTGCTAAGCCCGAGCTATTCTCCTAAGTCGCACAACATAAGTCGCGCATCGTCGCGCACCATAAGTCGCACAACACAAGCTTATTCCACGTCTAACACCATGATCTCGGTGTTTCCTCTCTCACAGTCATCATGGTTCTCTTATACTCGGATGATCGATGAAGTGTTATCCACATTACAACCTGCTATAGTGAGGATACTCTCCAGCAAGAAGGTGTTGGATAAGGTGTCTAAGTCCATAACTATTTCTGATATGTACTTGACCCGACCCGGCATGGTCCATTTGGGTTGCATGGCACCATGCAATTGGATAGACTAAATGAGAGAAATAACACTTGGAGATTATTAATATATTATAAGTTCTAATATATTAATAATATTATTTAATTAGTTTGATCAAGAATTAATTTAGAATTAATTAAGTGATCAAAAGATAACTAATTAAATATATGGGTTGATTATGTAAATCATCCATAACTTGTATAGTGGGCTAAGAGGCTCCATGGATTATCAAGTTGGGTTCCACCCATAGGATGCTCCATGGGATTTACAAACCCATGGGTCATGGAAATGAAGAGTCATGACACATTAGGGTTTACATGGTGTAACCCTAGATGTGTCAACACTATTAAGAGTCCCATTCTCCACCAAAATCGGCTACACATATGAAACAAGAGGGCTAGGCCGATTTTAAGAAGTGTGTGTTCTCTCAAAAGTCTTTCCAAGAGCATTTGGTGTTGTGTGAAGCATTTGAGGCATCACACTTGGGGTGCTAGGCTCACAAGGTTTCAAGGAACATAAGCAACAACAAGGTAAGTTATTTTATCTTTCATTCAAGTTAAAAATTGTTCCCCATGTATGCTAGATAGGAATATAACCTTGGAATTCAACTTTGCATGATAATTAGACAAACATAGATCCAAGGTTATTAGGTTTGCATGTACACTTAGGAAGTGTTAGAATGCTCAAAACCCATCAGTGGTATCAGAGCCTAGGCTTGCTTGTTTGATTTTTGTGCAAACTGCTTGAAAAAATTGAGTTTTCTGCTTTCTGCCCGTATGAACTCGCCGTGTCCATGGGGGGACTCGACGAGTCCATGACCAAATGCAAGCTACTTGTCGAGTCAGTTCATGCACTCGACGAGTAGAGGCTGCAGTTTTCAGAATTTCGATTTTTTGTTGCTGGAAATGGACTAGGAACATTACCCTAAACTGTTTTGGTGTTTTAAAACTTGTTTTAGTTGGTGTAATGTTCATGTTGATCCATTTACAATGACAAAGTATCAAAATTACAAGTTTTTAAGTGTAATTTTTGATTCATGAAAGTGTTCATATTCATGTTCTTGATCTTATGATGTTTAGATGATCATAGGAATTGTTTGTAACCTATGTGGTAGATTAATTCATGATCATTATGTGTTTTAATGGAGTCCATAACTTGTCCTCAAGTTATGGAAAACCAAAAGTCACTTTGTTTTAAAACCATTAAAAGAACACATGGGTTATAAAAATGAAGAGTCTTCATTTTTAATACATTAACTCATAAGTTACAAGAAATGAAAAGTTTTGAAAGTTTACAAAACTTGCCCTCAAGTTTTGGAACAACTAAAGTCTTGATTAAAACTTTAGTTCCAGCCCTTAGAATTTTAAAAGTTAAAATTCAACCCTTATACTTTATAATATTATAAGTTATATGTATAAGAGCAAGTCGTCTTACTGCTAGTACGCCTCATTCACGAAGCCGGTCTATAAGGGGGGTATAAGGTTGTTGCCTATAAAATGGCAACTTAATGGGTGTCCACTCTCACCCACCGCTTCCTTGATCGGTGGAGGGTCGTTAGCCGAACGGGTAGGACAAGGACTTATAAATTCTCATTAAAAGTATGATGAATATTATAAAGTAACTAAATGCTTTTATTAAATTCCCAATCTTAGTTACTTTAGGAAAAATGTGAATAAGGTGCTAATCCATGAAATTACACTTTACACTTTGTTTAAGTCGTTGGTGGAGCGCGTGTGGTTAACCGGCACACTAACGTGGACTTAACAAGGTAGGTAAAGGGTGACTTAAGGTTTATCATAGTATCGATGGAGCGTGTGTGGTTTACCGGCACATCGATTAAGTGATAAAATTTAAGGGTACCAAGTGATTTGCATGGTTACTTCACACCTCGTTTTGTGATCCTCGGTATCCCAGTCACAAAACTTAGAGGGCACACTCGAGATTGAAACATGCCTTTGAAAAGTTCATTGAATCTCAAAAAGAATCTAGGAATTTCTAAGAACCAATCAAAAACCTAATATTTAATATATCGTTTTTCATGGTGGAAATTGGTGAATCGTCATTCACCTACCTTTCAAATATGTTATAGCTTGGATTACGGCATACCTCTTCTAAGTTATAATATATTGTGATTGAATCCATCATGCTATGATCAATTCCGCATGACATATCACATGAATAAGGAAGCGGTCACACTCAGCAAACTTCAGGGTCTTCTCAAGACCGCAGAAACAGGTCTTAAGGAGAAGTCGGTTGTTAACACTCCTACTCCAAAACCAGCCCCGATTTTGGCAATCGGGAAAAGTCGAGGGAGGAAGAGAAAGAGCTCTTTGAAGGTTACCAAGGCTAGGACCCTTGATGGCTCTTCTTCAAGTGGAACCAAGAAATGTTTCGTCACTCCTTCTTCCGACCCAAAAGAGGCTGAATGCTTCTATTGCCATGAAAAATCACATTGGAAGTGGAACTGCCCAAAATACCAGCAAAATGTGAAGGATGGGAAAGTTAAACCCAACCATGTAGGTATTTACACTATCTTATCTAATAACTCACCCCATTCTAACTCTTGGGTCCTTGATACCGGTTGTGGTATTCATATCTGTTCTGATTTGCAGGGACTAAGAAGAAGTGAGAATGTGGAGCAAGGAAGAATAAACTTAATCATGGGGAATAGGAAAGCTTTACCTGTCACCAAGATTGGATTTTATACTTTATCGCTAAGTAGTGGGTTTAGTTTAGATTTGAATAAGTGTTGTTATTCGCCAGAAATGGAAAGAAATATTATTTCCTTTCATGCATTGTATAAACAAGGTTTCACCTTTTCATTTGATAATGAAGTTGGTTCGATTAATGCTTTCTTTAATAATGTTCTTTATTTTAAAGCATTACCTTGTGATGGCGTGTATGAAACAGTATCTGTGGTTGATAACTTAGGAAATAATGTATTGTGTATTGATTCTGTTAATAATAACTTGGATAAAGCATCATTATGGCATTGTCGTCTTGGACATATAAGCAAGAAACGCATAGGCCAACTCCAAAAGGATGGAGTCTTGGAGTCATTTGACCTAAAGTCAGATGATAGTTGGGAATCATGCTTACTTGGAAAAATGACAAAGTCACCCTTCACAGGTTCTTGTGAGAGGGGTGAAGGTTTGTTGGATCTTGTACACACGGACGTGTGTGGGCCCTTCAAACATGCCACAAGGGATGCTAATCGTTATTATTTGACTTTTACTAATGGTTATAGTAGATATGGATATGTCTACTTAATCAAGCATAAGTCAGAGACTTTCGAAAAATTTAAGGAATTTAAACAGGAAATCGAGAATCAATTGGGCAGGAACATTAAGATGCTTCGATCCGATCGAGGTGGTGAGTATCTTAGTTCAGAGTTCCTTGACTATCTTAGGGAATGTGGGATTGTCTCACGATTGACACCTCCCAGGACACCACAGTTGAATGGTGTGGCTGAGAGGCATAATCGAACCTTGTTGGATATGGTTCATTCCATGATGAGTCGAGCTTCGCTACCAATCTCATTTTAGGGGTATGCCTTAGAGACTGCCTCCCATATCCTTAACCTAGTCCCTACAAAGAAAGTTGGCAAAACTCCTCACGAGATGTGGACTAGTAAAGTATCCAAACTAGACCACATCAAGATTTGGGGTTACGAGGCTTTTGTGAGACGTGAGACTCATGATAAGCTCGAACCTCGAAGCGAGAGGTGTATTTTCATCGGCTACCCACAACAATCCTTTGGTTACCTCTTCTACAAACCTAGTGAAAATGTGGTCTTTGTAGCTAGGAGGGCGTTCTTGAGAGAGAGAGAGAGAGAGAGAGAGAGAGAGAGAGTTCATAAGCCAAGGAAACAGTGGGAGGCAAGTTGACCTTGAAGAAATTCAAGATTCAAGCGGTGAAGGAACTTCAAACCCTAGCACTCAACTTGAGGAGGAAACTCCTGTTGAGCCAATTGACAAGTCTGTACTTCTGAGGCGTTCCATAAGGGTTAGGAATGAACCTGAGCATTACTATGGATTCCATATTACTGCGGAAGGTGATACACTTATCAGTGATGAGACACTGATAGGTCTGGATGAACCTAACAGTTACGCGGAAGCCATGGCAGGCCCTGAGTCAGCCAAGTGGAAAGAGGCAATGGACAACGAGATACAGTCCATGTATGACAATCAAGTTTGGAACTTGGTTGAGAATGTACCAGGTCGAAATATAGTAGGGTGCAAATGGATCTTCAAGAAGAAGACCGACATGGATGGTAAAGTAGACACTTATAAGGAACGACTTGTTGCAAAGGGTTTCTCACAAACTCCGGGAGTTGATTATGATGAGACCTTTTCTCCAGTGGCCAAGATTAAGTCTATTAGGGTTATGTTAGCCATAGCCGCATTTCATGACTATGAAATATGGCAAATGGATGTCAAAACCGCTTTCCTTAATGGAAAGTTGGCTGAGGATGTTTACATGAGTCAGTCAGAGGGTTTTGTCAATACAGAGTACCCTAATAGAGTGTGTAAGCTTGAGAAATCCATTTATAGGTTAAAGCAAGCACCTCACAGATGGAATCTTTGCTTTGATGAGAAAGTCAAGGAATTTGGCTTTTCTAGGAGTGAAGATGAATCTTGTGTATATGTCAAGGCTAGTGGGAGTATAGTTAGCTTTTTGGTATTGTATGTGGATGACATACTACTCATAGGAAATGACATCCCAACTCTGCAGGAAGTTAAGTCCTGGATTGGGAAGTGTTTCTCTATGAAGGACCTAGGAGAAGCTGCCTATATTCTAGGGATAAGGATCTTGAGAAACCGAAGTAAAAGACTAATTGGACTTAGTCAGAGTACCTACTTGGATAAGGTGCTGAAGAGATTCAGCATGTAGGACTCCAAGAAAAGAGAGTTACCCATCCAGAGTAACGCCATATTGAGTAAGACACAATGCCCTAGTACTGAGGCAGAGATAGCATAAATGAGTCGAATACCTTATGCTTCGGCTATAGGATCGATCATGTATGCTATGACGTGTACTCGACCTGATGTAGCCTTTGCCTTGAGCATGGTTAGCAGGTATCAGGGGAACCCTGACAAGGCACACTGGACTGCAGTAAATAATATCCTCAAGTACCTACGGAGGACTAAGGACTGGGTCGTTACCCTCGGTGGGAGTGATGACTTGAGAGTTGTAGGGTATAGTGATGCTAGCTTTCAGACTGATAGGGATAATTTCCGCTCTCAGTCAGGCTGGATCTTTACTCTAAACGGAGGAGCAATTTCTTGGAAGAATTCCAAGCAAGAGACAGTGCCTGATTCAACTTGCGAATCAAAGTATATTGCAGCAAGCGAGTCAGCAAAGGAGGCGATATGGCTGAAGAACTTCATTGGAGACCTTGGAGTTGTACCAGTTATTAAAGAACCAATGGAAATTTTCTATGATAATGAAAGTGTGGTTGCCTTAGCCAAGGAACCAAGGGATCATGGGAGATCCGAAACATCGACAGAAAATACCATTTTATCAGACATCGAATAGAAGAAGGACTCCTCGTGGAAAAGAGGGTATCATCGGATGAGAATCCAGCAGATCTCCTCACGAAGGGACTGACTCAGGTTAAGCATCTCCAGCATGCTCGGAGCATAGCGCTGAAGGATGATATTAGATTTAGTAATTAGATAACCTCGAAATTTGTAAAGTGTAATTGAAATTAGATGATGAATAAAAGGTGTTTTATTTATGAGTAAAGTGTTGCTATCTCTTGTCAATCGTTTACTATATTTCTTTTGCATGTTTTGACTTCCAGAATAATTATGTTTGGTATATCATATTATTCGAACCTCCACAGTCGGTCATATGTCGGAAGTAGGTATGAATCATGACTGTCATGATTGGTTGCAGAGGTCTAAGGTGTTGGACATGGCTACAACAATCATGAGTGCTCATAAGTTCTGAGCATTGGACTCAACCCACGCTCACTGGAATCACTTCATGGAATTTATCTCGAGTGATCGTGAGACGGTAATATCATATAAGTCTCCAAACCTATAGATATGATTTGTTACTTATGAGTTGGTTATGCATTGATTGTACGAAAACACATTGGTAACTCGATGTTATAAAACGTGCTTTTGTGTATAATTCAATGAGTGCTAGAACAAACATATGAGTCGAAGTTTATCTGTTCCTTCTTGGATTAGAAGCTGATATCTGGGCCCCTCGATGATTTTGTTTTGACCTATGTACTGGGCCCGGTCAGAACTAAGTTGATGTGATCAATTAAGTTCTTTGTCAAACAGAGATCGGGAAACAAACTGCTGGACAATAAGTAAGACATTGTTCCATGTATTTGTCCAGCCAACATCTAGAACAGAGGATTATATGATCACTTATCTTAAATGGCGTATCATCATCTTCTCAGTTCCAAGACACCTTGAAAGAGCTACGATTGCCGATCGGTTCCTGAAGTACTGCAGTTATAGTTATTAGACTTATCCAAGTGGGAGACTGTTGGATAAGATGTCTAAGTCTATAACTATTTCTGATATGTACTTGATGTTGGGTTTTGAGCAATCTAACACTTCCTAAGTGTGCATGCAACCCTAATAAACCTTGGATCTATGTTTGTCTAAATACATGCAAAATAATAATTTTCCAAGGTTTATAACCTATCTAACATGGCATGGGGAACATTTCAACATAAAAGAGTTAGAAGAGATTACATACCTTTTGTTGTGTTGGGTTCTTAGGAGTTTGAGGGCCAAGCACCAATAGTGTGAATGCCTCAAATGGAATCACAAACACCACAAACTCTTGGAAAACTTTGAGAGAGTATACACACTCTTGTATTTTCGGCCACACACATGCACACACACACACTAGAACACTAGCTTTCTCTTAGGCTATCTTAGGCTCTCTTTCATGCTCCATAAGCATGCTTATATAGTATGCATGGTTAGGGTGAAACCCTAATAACCCATGTCTTTTCCTATTCCAAGGATCCATGGGTTAAAAGCTCCATGGATCATCCATGGACTTCCACATAAGCCTAGCCCATTAACAAATGAGTATTAGCCCACACTATATAAAACAAATAGCCCATAATTTAATTAGTATTCCTTTTAATCTCTAAATTAATCCATAATTAATTTAAGACTAAAACTAATTAAATAACGTAACTTCATATTAATACATTATAACTCATAATATATTAATAAACATATGTGTATAACTCTCATAAAATTATCCATAATAGTTTGGATGAGATGCAACCCAAATGGACCATGCCGGTCGGGTCAAGTATATACCAAATAAGTTATGGACTTAGACACCTTATCCAACAGACTCCCACTTGGATAAGTCTAATAACTATATTTGCCTATAACTTCAGGAACCAACCAACAATCGTAGCTCTCGAAAACTCCCTCGAACAATGAAGACTCTGTCGAACTATGAAGCGCCATTTTAGATAAGTGATCACATAATCCTCTGTTCTCATGATATCAGCCGGACAAACACATGGAACTATGTCTTGCTTATTGTCTAGCAGTTGTTTCTCGATTATCCGATTTGTTTGACGAAGAACTTCACTGAACACATCGGTTTAGTTCTGACCAGGCCTGGTATATGGGTCAACACAAAATCATCGAGGGGCCCGGATATCGCTTCTATTTCTAGAAGGAACAGATAAACTTCGACTGATATGCTTGTTTTACTACTTATTGAATTGTACACAAAGGCACGTTTTATAACATCAAGTTACTGATGCGTTTACGTGCAATCAATGCACAACCAACTCATAGGTAACAACTCATATCTCTAGGTTTAAAGATTTATATGATGTTATCGTCTCACGATCACTCGAGATAAATTCCATGAAGTGATACAAGTGAGCGTGGGTTTATACCAATACTCATAACTTATGAGTACTCATGAATGTTGCAGCAACCATTGCCATGCCTAAACACCTTTAAGGCATCTACAAACCCAATTCATGACAATCTTGATTCATACCTACTTCCGACGTATGATCGATTGTGGAGGTTTGAACAAATTAATTATTCTGGAAGTCAAAACATGCAAAACTGAAACAATAGTAAATAATTGACAATGATAGTAACACTTTACTCATAAATAAATCACAAATTTTATTCATCATCAAACGTCGATTACATTTTACAAGTTTCAGGAAAACTATCTAATCTGTAAAACTAATATCGTCCCTCAGCCCGATGCGTCTCGCATGCTGAAAATGCTTAACCCTCGTCAGTCCCTTCGTAAGGGGATCTGCAGGATTCTCATCTGACGATATCCTCCTTGTCACAAGGAGTCCTTCTTCAATCTTGTGCCTTATGAAGTGATATTTTCTGTCAATGTGTCGGGATCTGCCATGATCTCTTGGTTCCTTGGCTAAGATAACCGCAACATTGTTGTCACAGAAAATCTCTATAGGTTCCTTAATAGCTGGTACAACTCCAAGGTCTCCGATGAAGTTCTTTAGCCATATCGCCTCCTTCGCTGCTTCACTCGCTGCTATATACTCTGATTCACAAGTCGAATCAGCCACCGTCTCCTGCTTGGAACTCTTCCAAGAAATTGCCCCTCCATTTAAGGTAAAGATCCAGCCCGACTGAGAGCGGAAATTATCCCTATCAGTCTGAAAACCAGCATCACTATACCCTAATATTCTCAAGTCATCACTGCCACCAAGGGTAAGGACCTAATCCTTAGTCCTCCGCAGGTACTTGAGAATGTTCTTTACCGCGGTCCAATGAGCCTTGCCAGGGTTCCCCTGATACCTGCTGACCATGCTCAAAGCAAATGCCACATCAGGACGGGTACAAGTCATAGCATACATGATCGAGCCAACTGCGGAAGCATATGGTAATTGGCTCATCTCAGCTATCTCAGCCTCTGTACTCGGACTCTGAGTCTTACTCAGTTTGGTATTGCTTTGGATCGGTAAATCTCCTTTCTTGGAATTCTCCATGTTGAACCTTTTCAACACCTTATCCAAGTAGATACTCTGACTAAGTCCAATTAGTCTTCTACTCCTTTCTCTTAATATCCTTATCCCTAGGATATAGGTAGCCTCCCCTAGGTCCTTCATAGCAAAGCACTTCCCAAGCCAGGACTTAACCTCCTGCAAGGTTGGGATGTCATTTCCTATGAGTAGTATGTCATCCACATACAGTACCAAGAAGCTAACTATACTCCCACTAGCTCTGACATACACGCAAGACTCATCTTCGCTTCTCAAGAAGCCAAACTCTTTTACCTTCTCATCAAAACAAAGATTCCAGCTACGAGATGCTTGTTTTAATCCATAAATGGATTTTTTAAGCTTGCATACTCTATTAGGGTGCTCTGCATTGACAAAACCCTCTGGCTGATTCATGTACACATCCTCAGCCAACTTTCCATTAAGGAAAGCGGTTTTGACATCCATTTGCCATATTTCATAATCATGAAATGCTGCAATGGCTAACATAACCCTAATAGACTTAATCTTGGCCACCGGCGAGAAGGTTTCATCATAATCAATACCTTGAGTTTGAGTAAAACCCTTCGCAACCAGTCGAGCCTTATAAGTATGCACTTTTCCTTCCATGTCGGTCTTCTTTTTGAAGATCCATTTGCACCCGACTGTTTTACGGCCTGGTACATTGTCAACCAAGTTCCAAACTTGATTGTCATACATGGACTGTATCTCGCTGTCCATAGCCTCCTTCCATTTAGCAGACTCCGGGCCTGCCATGGCTTCCTTAACACTGCTAGGTTCATCCAAATTTACTAGTGTACTATCACTAATAAACGTATCACCTTCCGTAGTAATATGAAAACCATAATAAAACGAAGGTGTGTTCCTAACCCGTGTGGAACGTCTCGGAGGTACAGACTCGTCAGCTGGATCAACAGGAGTTTCTACCTCAGGTTGATTGCTAGTGTCTGAGGTTCCTTCACCAATTGATTCTTGAATTTCTTCAAGATCAATCTGCCTCCCACTGTCTCCTTGGCTTATAAATTCTTTCTCGCGAAAGATCCCTCTTCGTGCTACAAAGACCACATTCTTACTGGGTCTGTAGAAAAGGTAACCGAAGGATTTCTGTGGGTAGCCGATGAAAATACACCTTTCACTTCGGGGTTCAAGCTTATCATGAGTTTCACGCCTCACGAAGGCTTCGCAGCCCCAAATTTTGATGTGGTCCAAATTGGGAACCTTCCCAGTCCACATTTCATGAGGTGTTTTGGTAACCTTCTTTGTAGGGACTAGATTAAGGATATGGGCGGCAGTCTCTAAGGCATACCCCCAAAAAGAGATTGGTAACGAAACTCGACTCATCATAGAGCGAACCATGTCCAACAAGGTACGATTACGCCTCTCAGCTACACCATTCAGTTGTGGTGTCCTGGGAGGAGTCAATTGTGAGACAATCCCACACTCCTTAAGATAGTCAAGGAACTCGGTACTAAGATACTCACCACCTCGATCGGATCGAAGCATCTTAATGTTCCTGCCCAATTGATTTTCTACTTCCTGTTTGAATTCCTTAAACCTTTCAAAGGTTTCGGACTTGTGTTTGATCAAGTAGACATACCCATATCTACTATAATCATCAATAAAAGTCACATAATACCGATTAGCGTCCCTTGTGGCGGTTTTGAATGGCCCACATACATCAGTATGTATTAGGTCCAACAAACCTTCACCCCTCTCACAAGTTCCAGTGAAGGGTGATTTTGTCATTTTTCCAAGTAGACAAGATTCACAACTATCATCTGATTTGAGGTCAAATGATTCCAAGACTCCACTCTTTTGGAGTTGGTCTATGCGTTTCTTGTTTACATGTCCAAGACGACAATGCCACAATGATGCTTTATCTAGGCTAGTAGAAGAATCAATATACAACACATTATTTCCTAAGTTGTCTACAATCGACACAGTTTCATACACGCCATCACAAGGTAATGCTTTAAAACACATTATTCAAGAAAGCATTAATACCACCACATTCATTATCAAACGAAAAGGTAAAACCTTGTTTGTACAAAGCATGAAAAGAAATAATATTCCTCGCCATTTCAGACGAGTATACACATTTATTCAAATCTAATTTTAACCCATTATTAAGCAACAAAGTATAAACTCCAATCTTGGAAACAGGTGAAGCCTTCCTATTCCCCATGATTAAGTTTATCTTCCCGTGCTCCACATCCTCACTTCTTCTTAGGCCCTGCAAATCAGAACATATGTGAATACCACATCCTGTATCAAGCACCCAAGAGTTAGAATATGTTGAGTAATTAGACAATATAGTGTAAATACCTGCATAGGTGGGTTTCACTTTCCCATCCTTTAGATCCTGCAAGTACTTAGGGCAGTTTCGCTTCCAGTGTGCCTTTTCATGGCAATAAAAGCATTCAGCATCCTTTGGAATGGCAGAAGGAGTGACAGAACCGTTCTTAGTCTTGGATGAGGAGCCTTCAAGAGACTTTCCCTTGGTACCCTTCGAAGGGTGCTTCCTCTTTTTCCCTTTGCCTTGCCCAATAGCTAAAACAGGGGTAGAAGTTGGAGTAGGAGTAGTAGAGGTAACAACCGCTTTACCCTTAAGACCGGTTTCAGCGGTCTTCAAGAGTCCTTGAAGCTTGCTGAGGGTAACTTCCTCCTTGTTCATATGATATGTCATTCGAAAATGATCATAACAAGAAGGCAAGGAGTGCAAAATGATGTCAATTGCTAACTCCTCGGGGATGTTAACATTCAGCTTCAGCAAACGGTCCACATACCTTTGCATCTTTTGCATGTGGCCCGTGACGGATTCACCGTCCTTCATGCGGGTAGTTATTATGGAGGAGATTATTTCATACCGCTCCTGACGAGCACTCTGATGGTACCTTTCCATCAAGTCTTGGTGCATCTCAAAAGGGTAGAAATCTTCATATGACTTTTGGAGCTCGGCTGTCATCGTGGCCATCATGATACATGCCACCTTAGTAGCATCTCTCTCATGAGTCCTGAATTCAGCGATCTCCTCAGGAGTAGCAGTAGACTCATCAAGTTCTTTTAACTCCTTATCGAGGACATATTCCTTGTCCTCGTAACGAGTAACCATCCTGATGTTCCTAATCCAATCCATGAAGTTGGAACCATCAAAGATGACCCTCCCACAAAGATTCATGAGAGAGAAAGAACCAGTTGGGTTAGAGCCTGAAGCATTAGTGTTGGAAGACATCTGAAAGAAGAAAGTAAGTTTAGATTAGATATTTAGGATCCTTAATAAGACACCCAAATGTAATATTAAGGCTAGGATCCAATCACAATATATTACACTTAGAAGAGGGATGCCGTAATCTAAGTAATAATATATTTGAAAGGTAGGCGAATGACGATTCACCAATTTCCACCATGAAAACGAAATGATTGATTCGGTTTAATTGGATTTGAAATTCCTAGATTCTTTTGAGATTCATTGAACTTTTCAATGGCATGTTTCAATCTCGATTGTGCCCTTCAAGTTTTGTGACTGGGATGCCGAGGATCACAAAACAAGGTGTGAATAACCATGCTAACTCACTTGGTACTCCTAATATTATCACCTAATCAATGTGCCGGTTAACCACACACGCTCCATTGATCTATGACAACATTAAGTTACCCTTCGTGATCCTTACTAGTCTAATTAGTGTGCCGGTTAACCACACACGCTCCACTAACGACTTGGTAAGGTACAAAGTGTGAATTCCATGGATTAGCACCATGTTCACATTTTCCTAAAATAACTAAGATTGGGAATTAAAAGAGTTTAGTTATTTTATAATATTCATTATACTTTTAATGAGGATTTAAAGTCGTTGTTCTACCCGTTCGGCTAACGACCCTCCACCGATCAAGCAAGCGGTGGGTGAGAGTATACACCCATTAAGTCGCCATTTTATAGGCAACAACCTTATACCCACCTTATAGACCGGCTTCGTGAATGAGGCCTACTAACGGTAAAACGACTTATTCTTATACATATATATAATAATTAACCATTAATGTTATAAATAGTATAAGGGTTGAATTTTAACTATTAAAACTCTAAGGTTTGGAATTAAGGTTTATTAAAGTGTGTGAAACTTTACAAATTCCAAAACTTGAGGACAAGTTTTGTAACTTTGCAAAACTCTTCATTTCATAACTTATGAATTAAAGGTTCATAAAAATGAAGACTCTTCATTTTCATGTAACTTATGTGTTTTAAGTGTGTGTTAAATGAAAGTGACCTTTGGTAATCCATAACTTGAGGACAAATTATGGACTCCATTAAAACACATAATTGATTAAGAATTAATTCTAAACAATTCAGCAAATAATTCCTATCATTTTCTAAATTCATAAGAACATGAACATGATCATCAAAAATTCAAGAATTATATGAACACATAAAATCATGGATTTTTTGATATATGCTATTGTAAATGGATTAGAACAACCATTACACCAACTAAAATAAGTTTTACAACACCAAAACAATTTAGGGTAATGTTTCCAGTCCATTTCCAGCAGCAAAAGTCGAGATTCTGCATTCTTTCGATCCTACTCGCCGAGTGCACGAACGGACTCGTCGAGTAGGTTGAAGTTTGCCTTGGACTCGGCGAGTCCCCCCAATGGACTCGGCGAGTCTAGCATGCAGACAGCAACGATTTCGACTTTTTTCACTATTTTGCATCAAGTATCAAACAAGCAAGCCTAGGCTCTGATACCACTGTTGGGTTTTGAGCAATCTAACACTTCCTAAGTGTGCATGCAACCCTAATAAACCTTGGATCTATGTTTGTCTAAATACATGCAAAATAATAATTTTCCAAGGTTTATAACCTATCTAACATGGCATGGGGAACATTTCAACATAAAAGAGTTAGAAGAGATTACATACCTTTTGTTGTGTTGGGTTCTTAGGAGTTTGAGGGCCAAGCACCAATAGTGTGAATGCCTCAAATGGAATCACAAACACCACAAACTCTTGGAAAACTTTGAGAGAGTATACACACTCTTGTATTTTCGGCCACACACATGCACACACACACTAGAACACTAGCTTTCTCTTAGGCTATCTTAGGCTCTCTTTCATGCTCCATAAGCATGCTTATATAGTATGCATGGTTAGGGTGAAACCCTAATAACCCATGTCTTTTCCTATTCCAAGGATCCATGGGTTAAAAGCTCCATGGATCATCCATGGACTTCCACATAAGCCTAGCCCATTAACAAATGAGTATTAGCCCACACTATATAAAACAAATAGCCCATAATTTAATTAGTATTCCTTTTAATCTCTAAATTAATCCATAATTAATTTAAGACTAAAACTAATTAAATAACGTAACTTCATATTAATACATTATAACTCATAATATACTAATAAACATATGTGTATAACTCTCATAAAATTATCCATAATAGTTTGGATGAGATGCAACCCAAATGGACCATGCCGGTCGGGTCAAGTATATACCAAATAAGTTATGGACTTAGACACCTTATCCAACACTTGACCTGACCCGGCATGGTCCATTTGGGTTCCATGGCACCATGCAGTTGGATAGACTGAATGAGAGAAATAACACTTGGAGATTATTAATATATTATAAGTTCTAATATATTAATAATATTATTTAATTAGTTTGATCAAGAATTAATTTAGAATTAATTAAGTGATCAAAAGATAACTAATTAAATATATGGGTTGATTATGTAAATCATCCATAACTTGTATAGTGGGCTAAGAGGCTCCATGGATTATCAAGTTGGGTTCCACCCATAGGATGCTCCATGGGATTTACAAACCCATGGGTCATGGAAATGAAGAGTCATGACACATTAGGGTTTACATGGTGTAACCCTAGATGTGTCAACACTATTAAGAGTCCCATTCTCCACCAAAATCGGCTACACATATGAAACAAGAGGGCTAGGCCGATTTTAAGAAGTGTGTGTTCTCTCAAAAGTCTTTCCAAAAGCATTTGGTGTTGTGTGAAGCATTTGAGGCATCACACTTGGGGTGCTAGGCTCACAAGGTTTCAAGGAACATAAGCAACAACAAGGTAAGTTATTTTATCTTTCACTCAAGTTAAAAATTGTTCCCCATGTATGCTAGATAGGAATATAACCTTGGAATTCAACTTTGCATGATAATTAGACAAACATAGATCCAAGGTTATTGGGGTTGCATGTACACTTAGGAAGTGTTAGAATGCTCAAAACCCATCAGAAGGTCATCCCGGCAGCGGCCCTGCTACCTACGACCCCACAACACCTCTGTTTCCTGGCTCTCGGAAACAGTCCTGCTGCGTAACCCTACCTGTAGCCCCGTCGCATATCCCACAACACCTCTGTTTCCTGGCTCTTGGGAACAATCCTCCTACGTAACCCTACTTGTAGCCTCGTCACATATCTCTCGGAAACGGTCTTGCTATGCAACCCCAACCTATAGCCTCACTCCCTATCCCTCAACAATCCTATTGTCTGGCTATCAGCAATAGTCTCGTTGTGTGACCCTCGCTAGCAACCTAATCGCACTAGCTCTCAGAATATCTGCCACTTATATTATGGTTAGCAACCTTACGGTTTATTGGTTCGATGACATAGTCTGACGCAGCTACCTACTGTAACATCCCAAAAATACAGTCTGAAAATTTCGTTTTAAAGTAGTAATAAAACCCTGTTCATCAATCGTCATATAAGAATCATAAAGAATGTATCTCAAAATATCTTAACAATTGTCAAATATATCAGAGTATAAACATCCCAGGCTGAACAAATGGTGTGTGCACTGCAATCTTCCCGAGCTCCTCTTTTAAAAACTGAGTACCTGAAACCAAAACTGAAAACCGTAAGCACGAAGCTTAGTGAGCTCCCCCAAACTACCACATACCATACAATAACATATAAAGCATGTACTGGGCCTTGCCCACTGCATCGGACCGAAGTCCGGAAACTAACCAGGGCCTTGCCCTCTGCATCGGACCGGAGTCCGGAACTAACCAGGGCCTTGCCCTCTGCATCGGACCGAAGTCCGGAAACTGCATCGGACCGGAGTCCGGAACTAACCAGGGCCTTGCCCTCGGCATTGGACCGAAGTCCGGAACTAACTGCATCAGACTGAAGTCCGGAACTGATTGGGACCTTGTCCCCTGCATCAGACCGAAGTCCGGAACTGACTGAACATAACATAGCATAAACATATCACTAGCATGAATACATATACTGCATACTGCATCGGAACAGAGTCCGGAACACATAACACAAAACATGCTTGAATCACAAAGACATCAAGCACTCTAACTACTGTATCGGACTGAGGTCCAAAACTAACTGAACATAGCATAACATAATCATAGCATATAATCTAAACACATATACCGCATACTGCATTGGACCATAGTCAGGAACACATAACTCATACCCTGTCTGTATCACAAAGACACCAAGCATACTGAACTACTGCATCAGACTGAAGTCCGGAACTACTACTGCTAACTAAACGGGCCGGCATTGTGGCCGTAGACCCGTTCCTACTGGAAGGAAACTCACCTCACACTGCTGAAGTCCTGTAGACACAATCCCACACTGCTGAAGTCCCGCAGACTCCACCCCAGCTACTGGTTGATAGGTTCCCGAACTGTCAACACCAAATAACACCCAATTAATAATTGGGTTCTAACGCATAACTATAAATACATGCTTTGGATAATTACTACATTACCCCTAGCTTGGCTTACCCAAGCCCAAGGCCCAATCCATAGGCCCAAAGTCAACTAGGGATCAAAGCCCAATATATGGCCCAATTTTCCAAATTGGGCCCAAACCTCTACATGGACTTCCCTTAAGGCCCAAATGTCCAGTCTAGTCCAACATGTCCCATTCTAAGGGCCCAATATCATACAATCCTCTCGGCCCCAACTATGGCCCATCTATGGCCCAATTTTCCAAATTGGGCCCAATCCTTCATATGGGCCTTACCTTAAAGCCCAACTAATTACTCTAGTCCATTTGATTATTCTCGGATGGCCCAACACAAAGCCCAAGTGAAATTAGGGTTTCACATCAAATGATAACTAGGGTTAAGTGTTGCTTACTTAACCCGCTAAGGACTTAACACACTAGGGACTTAATCCATTAAGGACTTAATCCATTAAGTCCATTATTGCTTAGATTAATTTCTGCCAATGATTATTATTTAATATTCACTTATTAAATAATTCTCGTGTGTGTGCTGATAATCTCTCAAATATTAGTATTTTCTCAATTAGCTTATTAAGGACTTAGTCCATTAAGTTCTTTACTCTACTAGATAAATAAGATGGAGTGATTGGGCTTAATACATAATCCCATCTCAATGGCCCAAAAGTGGGCCCAATAAGTCTAAGGCCCAATTACTCACAATTAGGGTTTTCTAAACCCTAATTAGGGTTTTCATTCAAACATGGCCCAATAGGCCCAAAACCAATCTCTAAGCCCATTAGGGTTTGCTAGCGGGGCACCACCCACTACCACCTTGGGTAGTGGTGGTCGATGGCGGCTCACGGCGGCAGCCACCACCTTACGGTGGTGGTTTCTAATATTTTTATTAAATCTTTTGGAATTTACAATTACAATGCATTACACACACACACACACTAACTAACTAACACACACACACACAACCACCCTAGTGGTGGCCGGCGGTGGTACAAGGCGGCAACCACCACCTTAAGGTGGTAGCTGTGGCTATTCATCGAGAATCCCGACTAAACAACACCCAAACACCACTAACTGCAATAAACACACCCACACATACGTCTTCTGTTGAGAACGAACTCCGGCCACCTACTTGGTGGCGTACAGTGGCGGTGGTGACAAGAGATGGCGACAACGAAGGCTTCCCAGTGGGACAGCTATACCATGAACACTACCACAACATCGACTGAGCTATCCCCGAGAACCGACGACCTATTAGCTTCACAGCAACGCATAGCGGCGGCATAGTCGGCCGATGGTAATGACGGCAGGGGCATTATTGGCAGTGCTACAGCGGCGCTCATGGTGGCTGGGGCAGCGACACAAATCAGTAGACCTTCGGGATGGAAACCGCTGACCGGAGCAATGGAAACGAGCCCTCCATCGAAGGTAGCAACGATGTAACAGTAGCGACAACAGCGGAGAGTGGATGCGACTTGACGGCAGGAGGGTAGCGGTGGTCACTCGGCGATTTCCGGATTCACGAGGGCTAGGGAAAATGATTGCGGTGGCTGGAAGGGAGGTGGGGTGAGAGCGGCTGCCGGAGGAGTTCCGATGATGGCGGCTGCATAAATGGTCTGTAGGGTTAGGGTTTGGCCGGATGTCACGTTTTATACCCGGCTCCACATACCTCTTTCCCATATTTACAGTTCTAGTCCCTCCCCATAGAATCTTTTCAAATCTCATCCAATAGTTACTCTTTTGACCCCAACTTCTAAAATTCTTTTCATAATAAGGCCCAAAATTACTAAACAACCCCTCCTTCATAATTTCTTCTCAATTTGAATCCAATACTTACACTTTTAGCCCTTGAGTCCATAAAATCTTTTCAGTTTAAATCTTTAATTTGCCAATAAATCCTTAAGCCTTCGCTTCTTTTCAATTTAAGTCCCAAACGTACACTTTTAACCCTCGACTTTCAAAATTCTTCACAACTTAGTCCGGGACTTAAATTTGTTAATTTATTTAAATAAACGGGGCGTTACACCTACGCTACCCACATCAGACTGGGGGGAATCCAAGTAGGTGTAGCCCAAGCAAGAAATACCTCCAAGACGGCTATTAATGCAGACTATGTAGGTGGTTTTTCTGTTATTCCATTTGCGCGTAACTACAACAACACCTGTGCCGAATAACAGTCTCATAGACTGCATGGTGAGGTTACGCTTCTTAGCTACCCTGGTCCGACATTTTATCGACATCAGTGTCGCGCAAGACTCTTTAGCAACCTCGCACTCCTCTAAATGAAGGAGTATCAAGTCAGCTCAAGCTGCATAAGAAATGTTTGGCTCATCGCACAACCTCACGGCTCTCATGGGCGAGGTTCGGTCGTTCTCTCTATTATTTAATATATCGGTGCTTTTATCTAGTCTGATCTGATTATCAGCAACCCAATCACATCAGACTAGGGGGACTTGACGACACACAATTTATATGACTAAGTCCAGTCCGATGTCATTGGCCGCGTACCAATAACACCAGACTGGGGGGGACTTGATGATATATGGGCCATTAGCATGGCCTAGACTGCTCCAGCTCGCCAGCCTGGCCTGGCGCACTCCTGCCAGCCCTGCCCGGCGTTCCCTTGCCAAGTCCTGTCAGGGACTCCCTTGCTAGCCTCGCTGGGGACTCTCCTGCTGATTTATATGAATAAGTCCAGTCCCATGTCATTGGCCGCGTACCAATAACAACAGACTGGGAGGACTTGATGATATATGGTTTATTAGCATGGCCTAGACTGCTCCAGCACGTCAGCCTGGCCTGGCGCGCTCCTCCCAGCCCTGCCTGGCGTTCCCTTGCTAACCTTGCTGGGGACTCCTTTACCAACCTTGCTGGGGACTCTCCCACCGGCCCGACCTGACACTCTCTTTCCAGCCTCATTGGGGACTCTCCCGCAGGCCCGGCCTGGCGCTCCCTTGACAGCCATTCTTGGTGCACGCCCGCCAGCCTTGCCTGGGGCGCACCCGCCAGTCTCGCCCGGCGCCTCCGGGCGGCCTTGCCCAGCTCCTTGCTAGTTGGGCCTGAATTAGGTTGGCCCAAGGCCTGACCTAATTCCCCTTGACCTAATTGTCCCCTATATAATGAATAGTATCTCCTCTATGGAGAAGGATCTTCCCCCATGGCTCAGCCGCCACCCGCCGCCGTCAGTCACCATACACCACCACCAACACCAAGATGGTTCTCTCCAGCTAGGAGGACCATCTCGGATCTTCTAGCTGATCTAACTTGACCGTCGGAGCCTGCTCCCGGGGCATAGTCCCTGGGGCGACTCTAACGACTTTGCACTGTGATGTCTAGATCTCCATCGCAGCAGAAGACCAGAAGGCCCGCCGGAGGTCAATGTCGCATCAAGTAGAAAACTTTTAATAAACTAAAAAATGTAGAGAATGGCGTATGGTATCATATGAAGTAGTATTTCTTGTAAAGTCCCAAAGAAGAATACTACACTAGTATTATTTTCTTGTCTTCAACTCCTAATTTGGTATGGATAACTATCCTTCACAAAATTGATCATGCAAGTGACTAAGCAAACTTTATTCAATTTTGACTATGTCCTAAAATTTTAAACTGTTTTTGTTTGAAGGGAGCTATTTTAAGAGTTAGTAACTCAACTTAGAGTCAATTTACTAATTATTTGCTAACTTCATATTAGTGCGGCTTTTATTTTCCAGGTTGCTTTGTTCCAAAAATTTCAAGTATTCTGATCATTAACATGAAACATAAACTTTATTTAGGTTTTATCTTTTTTGCTCCCAGTATTATCTTATACGACATATTCGTTAAATGTTGAAGACATTAAACATGTTTCCTTGAACACAACGATTCAATGTCCAAAATAGAAAACTGAAATTAAAAAAAAAAATGCATTTTTTGTATAGATGGGACATTACTATTTTTTTTCGTTGCAAGTATGAAAAACCTAAGGACCAACCATGCATCTTAGGACAACGTAGTCGGATGCATAGAGAAGCTACCCAATATTTCATTGTTGAGGCTGATGTAACATCCTAATTCTAGCATTTTCCATGAGAAAGGTAAGTATGATGTACTTGAAAGTGGTTAAGGTGATAGTAGGGTTACGTGGTGAAGTTGAATGAATCTACATGATGTAAATTGTAATATAAACCAAGAAATATGTTTGCAGCTTGATTTAACTATATAAATGTAGACTATTAAATTGTCTTGCAACTTTCGTATTTTACATTGTTGGAAAAATATAGTAGCCATATATTTGATCATAATCTTGCATAGTACTTTTTAGGTTAAAAGAGTTATAATTTTTTTGAATGTATTGGAAGGTTACATATTCATAGAGTTGAATATTGTTCAAAATACATTCTAAAAAATAATTAATTTATATATTATAATTCTAAACATTTTTAATACTTTTAGTGCATTTCACTTTTTTGTGATGTGGTAATTAGACTATAATTTAAACAAGTAGACACGGAAAATAGTGTATTGCAATACCTATCCATGTATATGTTAAGGTAGAGAGCTGGTAGAGTAGAGTCAATAGTATAGTCTTCATAGTGTAAACTGGTAGAGTAGAAAGTATAAATGTGTCTGTATTAGTAGGATCTAAAGTGCATTATATATGAATGTAATTGTTGTAGACTTAGTTAGAGGATGATGGTGAAACGGTGAAGAGGCCTTTAGATCAATCGAAATATCAAACAATGACTACAAATAAGAACAAGAGAGATTCACGAAGAAAAACTTTCACTAAGAAGGATAATCTCACAAAGAGATTATCGTGTGCACAAAGCGACGATTAGGGTTTGTGAAAGGCGTGACCATTCACAAACCTATACAAAACAATATATACTGCTATTCTAGATAATCCCTACATTTCAGGGATACGCTAGCTAATAAATCAAGATAACTAAGGAAACAGGATAAATACAAGATTTGTTACAACGTACTGAATAGACTAAACTATTACAAACTGAACTGCTGACGTGCTGGTGCTGACGCTGAGACATATGCTGACGCTGAGTCTGTTTCAAACATTATCATATTTCAAGTCTTGACCTTACAATCTCCCCCAATATGATGATGTTCAAAACAAACTAAATTAAGACACCCCTGGAAAGGAATTCTTCATACTCAGCTTTAGCTTCAATTTTAACTGGCCAGTAAGGACTGTCCAGCAACTTCTGTCTTCTGTTCAGTAGCTCCATTGCGATAAGAATATGAAATTCTCCTGATAGATCTTGATGACTCATGCACATTTGCCTTAAGCCAACAAGGTGAGTGGTTGGAGCTTTTGGGATCTCAGTAGTGCGCTGAAAGCACATCCTCCTGTTTTTATCAAGGTAGTACATCCCGTGTTCAGGAGCTGAGATGAATTGATGCTGAACCGGATCAACACCGAGAGGAAGAGAATTATTAATCACACCAGCACCGAAGTCTAGAACCAATACATCTTCGCCATCAACATGAAACTTGGTCCTTCGAGATCTAGGAACTGACGACCTTTGGCCTGGATGCTGAGGTCGTTCTTTAGGAACAAGATCCAGACGCTGAACCTTTTTGATCAGCAGATGAAGAGCACAAGTCAGTTCGGAAGAGAGAGCTGAGATTTGCTTGGATGCTAGATCGAGCAGTTCCATCCATTCCGAATACCCATATCTGATCAGCTCATCCCTTTTGACAACTTCAGTATAAGAATGCTGAGAACCTTGACGAGTGATCAGCAACGTAAGGATTTTCTCGCTTCGAGGTTTAGAAGCTTTGACTTTGATGATCTTGTCTCACACATTCGTCGATTAAAAACATCTTCAAATCTTTTTCGATCAATCCGGTCAAGAACACTGTCAGCCTTAGGCTTACTAGAGCCAGTAGGAGGTTGAGAAGACTGAGCCTTGGACTGAAATTTCAGGAACTTCTGCATCTGAGCCTCAAACGATCCCTTGGCCTGAAGTTTGTGCTGAATAAGAGATTCATCAGCTTGAGCAATGTTCTTTAGAAGCTGAGCTTGATTGGCTTCATCAAGAATTTGCTTGACTTGGGCAGGGGACATGTTCCATTCAGTGGCAAGGTTTGAAATACTGACAATGGACTTGGGTTTCTTCACAGACGAAGAATTATCAGTTTGAGAATGATCCAAGTCAGTATCTGCCGCCTTCCGCTTTCGAGACAGCGGATGAGATTCTTCACTTGCAACGTCCGAATCCTCTCCTTGGACCAGAATGATTGGATCAGTAACAGGATCAGCCAAAATAGGATGCGATTCTTCAAGGTCATCTGAGCTTTCTTGCTGAACTGGAATGAGAGGATCAATAAAGTTCATGTCAAGAATTTGACATTCATCATCAGCTTCATCATGCTCTTCATCATGCTCTTCATCATGCTCACTGTCTTCAAACAATTTTTCAGTAGCTGCTGGACTATTAGGCCCTGCAGAATCAGAGTCACGAATGACAGGTTCTGTGTCTTTCTCATTTGGTTCACCATCAGCATGAGTGCTTGGTTCATCATCAGCATCAACATTTGGTTCACCATTAGCATGATCATCAGCGTCAGCATCATCATCAGTATCTCCCCCTTTTTGAGCATCATCAGATTTGGGACTAGAGGGAGGAGTAAGTAAGAGTACCTCCTTGATTTGTTGAACATCAGCCTCAATTCGAAGCAGACGCTGACTAATGTCCCGAGTCAGTGACATCAGTTCTGAAAATGCTGAAGCCGGAAGTTGAACCATTGAGGTACCTGGGGCAACTGGAGAGCTAGGAGGCATCCTTGGAGAGAAGTGGTGAGCTGCTGGTGACGGATGCTCCCCCTGAGACTGATGCTCCCCTTGTGAGGGATGCTCCCCCTGAGATGGATGCTCCCCCTGAGGCATGAAATCTTGTGGTGCAGAGGAGACTTTGCCAGTATCTGAGGCGATGTGATGAGAAAGTTGAGGGGAGAAATGTCCGCCATCATGATGGTCCACCTCTTGATCAGCATGATCCATATGATTACCATCAGCACCTCCTTCATCAGTGTCAATGGTGAGAGATGGCACAGTGTATGGATTCGCAATCCATTCTCTCATCCTATCCGAGATTCCAATGTCAGTATCCAAAGGATCATCCTGATACATACGAACTGACATTCGAGGGGCATTGAATTGGATTCCCAGAGTGAGAAAAGTATTCAGGAGCAAAGAATTTGTCGAACACCAGGGCAATCCAGCGTGGAAAAGGAACATGATCAGCACGCACATTTGCACGTAGAAGCTGAACAAGCTGATCAAAGAAGAGTGCCCCATAATCCAGTCTCTTGTTGAGAAGAAGGGAGCAGACAACTTGTTGCTCATAATTGCTCAGTTGGTCACCACTGCGAGACTTATGACCCACACACTTGCATAAAGCACCAGTGAAAAACTTCCAGCCTGGGGTCATGCACTGACGCAGAATAAGAGCTGATCGAGTGCCAACTTTGGAATGATCATAGCCCAGTTGATCAAACATGCGTTTACATCTTTCAATAGTAGGAGGTTCAGAGAAGGGTTCGAAAATTGGTAACCTTAAAGCAGCACTGAGAAGTTCTGCGGTGATGAAGACGGAGTGTCTGCCATGGCCAATGGTTTCGGTGATGGCATTGTTTTCTTCATTAACCGTTGCAATATAGTAGAACTCACATACTTGTTCAGGGAAGAACTCGGATGGAACATCATTGATTGCATATCGAAGGCGGCAAGAAGCCAAGAAATTTACGAAATCATCGAGTCCAAGACCTCGATGCACTTCTGGAATGTCAGGGTTAAAGACGACATTGGTGGCCTTGATGTGAATGGGAAGAGGAGGAGAGTTTGGGGCAGGAATGACCCTTCGAGAGGTTGAGGAGTATGTGAACAGAGATGCCGCCATTTGAGAGTATTTTAGAATTCTAGGGTTTTGAGAGAGGTTCAAGGATTTTGGGAGGAAAAGATAAATCAAAGGAGAGAGAGGTTTAAATATGGAATGAAAAGGGTTTTAAAAGGTAATGATTATCTTGATTAAAAAGATGATGATTATCTTCATTAATAAGAACGGCGCATCGTAACAACCTGTCAGAGTAGAAAGTAGCCGTTGGATAAAAGAGTCGTTGACTGAAGGTGAAGCGTCAATCAGTGTTTGCGGAAGCGCTAAGCTCAGTGTCACAAATGTTACATGCTGAAAATATTTCTCCGTCAATTCAAAGTACAGCTTGCTTATTCAGGGCTAGCAAGGTGATTGGTGCGTGTGATAGATACTAGTTATATTATCTAACCATCGGCACAGAGTGTTGTGACTTCATCAGTGAGTGGTTTATCTTACTGAATCATTAGACACTGAATAATAGGAGGGTAAAGAATGGATTGTTGCGTGTGATAGACCTTGGTGTTTTGGTCTAACCATCGGCAAAGATTTTTAGAATCTCATCAGCGTGTGTTTTGGCACACTGAATCACAGAATCAATGTAAGATTGGTAAGAGGGGGTAGTTGCGTGTGATAGATCTTGGTGTTTTGATCTAACCATCGGCAAAGAGTTTCAAGTTATCATCAGTGTATGGTTTAATACAGTGAATCATTCAACTTTTATTTAGAAGACTTGAAGAAGAGATAAGGATAAGAAATCAAACCAAGGTGCTCAGTAGCAAATATCATCAGTATGTTATCATCAGCACAATGTACATCAGCTTATAAGACAAAATCAAACATTAGCACAATTAAACATCAAAATTAATTACAAGGAAATCATTCCCAGCTCTCCAATAATGTAATCAGTTGATTGAGAATCCAGTGCCTTTGTGAAGATATCAGCAAGTTGCTCCGAAGTCTTGACATGTTCAAGAACAACTTTTCCTTTTTCAACATTATCCCTGATGAAGTGATGTCTGATCTCGATATGCTTTGTCTTTGAGTGTTGAACAGGATTTTGTGTGATCTGAATGGCACTGGTGTTGTCACAATAGATGGGAGTCTTTGAGAACTTGAACCCATAGTCGAGAAGCTGATTTTGAATCCATAAGAGCTGAGCACAACATCTCCCAGCGGCAACATATTCAGCCTCAACAGTTGAGATGGCAACTGATGTTTGCTTCTTGCTAGACCAGCTGATGAGATGGTTGCCAAGGAAGTGACATCCACCAGATGTACTCTTTTTGTCTAGATTGCATCCTGCATAATCTGAGTCAGTGTATCCATAAATTTCAAATGCTGAGTCGCGAGGATACCACAGTGCAAGGTTTTGAGTTCCCTTTAAGTATCGAAAAATACGTTTGACAGCCATGAGGTGAGATTCTTTGGGATTAGCTTGGAATCGAGCATAGAGAATGGTTCCAAACATGATATCAGGACGACTTGCTGTGAGATATAAGAGGGATCCAATCATTCCTCGATACAGAGAGTGATTGACATCAGTTCCAGTTGGATCAGCGTGTATTTTATCAGTCTTAGATACCGGGGTAGATGCTGGTTTGCAGTCACTGAGAGAATACTTAACAAGCAGGTCAGAGATATATTTACTTTGGCAAATGGAAATACCTGTCTTTTGTTGCTGAACCTCAAGACCTAAGAAAAAGGTCATCTTTCCCATCATGCTCATTTCGAACCTTTTAGACATGATCTCAGCAAATTCCTTGCTCAGTGTCTCATTTGGAGAGCCAAAAATAATGTCATCGACATAAATTTGAACAAGAACCATATCTGAGCCTTTGCTTTTGATGAAGAGAGTGTTGTCGATTTCTCCTCGTCTGTATCCATTTTCAAGCAGATATGATGTCAGCGTCTCATACCAAGCCCTAGGGGCTTGCTTCAGTCCATAAACAACTTTGTCTAACCGGTACACGTAGTCAGGATGATCTTTGTCTACAAAGCCTGAGGGCTGATTTAGGAAAACTTCTTCTTCTAACACACCATGAAGGAATGCTGTTTTCACATCCATCTGATAGACAATGAAGTTCATGTAGGATGCGTATGCGAGAAACAGTCTAATAGCTTCAATGCGAGCAACTGGGGCAAAAGTTTCCCCATAGTCGATGGATTCAATTTGAGTAAACCCTTGAGCCACAAGCCTTGCCTTGTTTCGAGTAATGATTCCATCTTTATCAACCTTGTTACGATAGACCCAGCGAGTTCCAGTGATAGTCTTTCCAGATGGTCTTGGGACAAGAGTCCAAACTTTGTGCCTTTCAAACTCATTCAGTTCTTCTTGCATGGCCTTAATCCAATCAGCATCTTGAAGAGCTGTGTGTACCTTATCAGGTAAGATCATTGAAACAAAGTTAACATACATGCAAAAGTTATTAAGTACACTAGATCTGGTTCGTACACCATCATGAATATTCCTTATAATTCGATCAACAGGATGATCTCGATGTACAATGACTGATGCTGATTCCAGAGGGATAGACACCGACACATTATCAGTTTCAGGAGAATCTTCAGCTTCAAGGGTTTCATCAGCACCTAATGAATCATCTGCGGATGTGGCTGCAATATCTTGATTCAAGGAGCATGGAACTGGAATGATAGGATCAGAGGAATCAATCTTATCTTCAGCAGAAGGAGCTTCGTCGAATGGACAAGAGAGAAGCTCTTGAAAGATAGAAGGAGAATGAGTGACTTTTTCACCAGTGTATGATTCCTCATCAAACTTCACATGAATGGATTCTTCAACACATTGCCTGTTCACATGAAAAACACGAAAAGCCTTTGAAATAGATGAGTACCCAACAAAAATGCCTTTATCAGCTTTAGGTTCAAACTTGGATCTTGGGTCACGCTGATTTAGAATATAACAAATGCATCCGAACACATGAAAAAAGGATACATCTGGTTTTTGATCTTTCAGCATTTCATATGGAGTCTTCTTGTGAATCCTGTGAATTAGAGATCGATTCTGAGTAAAACATGTTGTATTGACAGCTTCAGCCCAAAACGACATGGGAAGACCAGCATGAATCATCAATGTTCTTCCTGCCTCAATCAGTGTTCTATTTCTTCGTTCAGCAACACCATTTTGCTGAGGAGTACGAGGAGCTGAGAAGTTTTGTCCAGTTCCTTTATGATCACAGAATTCTTCAAGAGTTGAGTTTCGGAACTCAGTACCATGATCACTTCTCAGTTGCTTGACTTTAAGACCTGTCAGTGTCTCATTTTTACGAATCAGTGAGATAATTTCCTGTGCAGCATGACTTTTCTTCTTCAAGAAAACTACCCAAGTAAATCGAGTGAACTCATCAACGACCACTAGAGTATACTTATTTCCACCTAGTGAACGAACAGGAATAGGTCCAAACAGGTCCATGTGGAGTAGATGAAGAGGGACTGATATACTGGAACATGACTTGGGTTTGAAAGAGGACTTGGTTTGTTTTCCTTGTTCACACGCTGAACACATCTTGTCTTTCACAACGCTGAATTTTGGGAGCCCTCTAACTAGGTCTTGATTGGAAATCTTAGATAGATTCTTGAAGTTCAGATGAGAAAACCTTTTGTGCCAAATCCAGCTGAGATTCGTCTGAGACTTTGTAAAGAAACATTGCATCAGTGCCTTGTCACTTGAGAACATGTCAAGAACATATATATCATCTTTTCTACTTGCTGAGAGTACGATGTTCTTGTCAGTGTTTACAACTCTTCCTTCCTTCTTTGTAAAGTGAACCTCATAGTCAGCATCACACAATTGACTGATAGAAATAAGATTGTGTTTGAGACCCTTAACATATGAAACGTTTTGAAAAACCACGTTGTTGCATTTGATGATTCCATATCCCTTAGTAAGCCCCTTTCCATTGTCTCCATAGGTAACTGCAGGACCAGTTTTCTTAACATAATCTTCCAGGAGAGACTTTGATCCTGTCATATGCCTTGAGCAACCACTGTCTAAATACCAAAGATGCTACTGACCCTGCAGTGCTGAGAAACTAGTTAGAACACACTGACCCATTCGAAGATGGGTCATTCAAAAAGTTATTTGATAATAAATTATAACACTCCTTAGGAAGACAGTTTAAAGAGTTTGACTTAAGAGTCCATTTTTCATTCCTAACTTTAATATTTTCAGCTCTTGAGGATGTTTTATCAAAAGAACATTCACTGATCTTGTGAGAGGAATCATCACATCTGTAACAAATTCTAGTTCCAAAGTTCTTCTTGGTGAGCAAATTTTTTGATTTAACACATTTTGATATGAAAGATTCACCAATAGAGCTTTGAGTCCTTTTGTTTATCACTGAGTCATGACTGAGATCAGTGTCAGAAGGAATTTGATCAGTGTTAGGAGATGAACTATCAGTATCTGATTTTGACTTATTCACAGTTGGATTGCAATCAGGGAAGTGCTTGAGTTGTTCATGAACAGCATGAAACACTCCATTAGAGATAGGAAAAGCAATAATATTCTCAGTTAGAGGGGTTGGTCTAACAAGATGTGCAGGATAAGATGTAGGATCAATTCCGGTAATTTCAACATTGCACTCAGCAATACCATCAGAATTAGTAGTACAATATTCATCAATTAAGCTTTGATTAATAAAAGAGTTACTGACAAACTTATTTTTGAAGTTGTTTTTCATCTCATTCATGAAATAGACCTCAGATTCCTTTTCTTGTGAATTAAAAACTTTTTCAGCTTCGGCAAAATTACCCCCAAGAATTTTTTTACAAGAATGAGGAATTTGAGCTGCGATAATATAATTGGCATTCTTATAAGTGTGGAGCACAGTTTGTTCTTTAATCAAAAGATTTTTAACATCGTCAATTTCAGCAGACAAGGATGAATTTGACAAACTGGTAATTCTAAGATTTTCCTGAGTGGACTCAATAATGCTATTTTTTTTATGGATATATCAGTTTCAAGAAGATCAATTTGATTTTGCAAATTTCTTATGGTTTGATTCTTCTTAGAATTAATGACACCCAAATACTCAAACATTTTGATTTTTTCATTCATTGAATAGGAAACAAAGTTTTTAACCTGGTACATTGAAGAAGAGTCAATGTTGTGCTTCCTGGAATTTTCAGCATCAGACATATCAGTGTCAAAAGTACTTTTGTCTTTATCGGGAATATCCGGGTCCTCTATTTTGACCATGAGACACTTGACTTCATCATCTGATGACTCTTCATCAGTTTTCCATTTTTCTTCTTCAGCTACAAGCACTTTATGTTCCAAATTTTCAGCTTTCAACTTCTCAATCAGCTTGTTGTACTTCTGCTTCCAGTATTCATCTGTGCCTTGTTTCTTTTGTTTACAATCCTTTGCAAAATGATCAGTGCTCCCACAGTTAAAGCACTGAGCCTTCTCTTTCTTATCAGCACCATGCCTTTTATCAGCTCCTGACCCTTTTGAGAACTTTCCACCAATCTTTTTTTGAAACTTTGAGAAGTTTCGACCTGATTTTTCAAAGGTCTTCACAATCAAGGCTGCACTAGCTACAACCTTTTCAATATCATCAGTGTCAGTTTTAGATGAATCAGTGTCTGAATCACTTTCAGTGTCTGAGTCTGCCACAAGCTTTTTGTTGGAGAACAAAGCTACAGAAGATTCACGTTGAGAATCCTTCATCAGTTCCTTTCTTTGAAGCTTGGATTCTTCATAGTATCGAAGATTTCCATAGAGACTTTGTAAGTCCATAGAGTTGATCTTCTCGCTGTTTTTCAGCACATCAACGTGATTCTCCCAACCTGCACCTAGAGAATCCAAAAACTTTTGCACTAGAACAGTTCTATGTTTCAACTGATCTAGTCTCCGAAGATCGTTAACAAGAGTATTGAATATGTTAAAGGTTTGAGTCAAGGTTTCACCTTTCTTAGCAAAAAAATGTTCATACCTTCGGTTAAGATCATTTATTTGAGTAGCCTTGACTTCTTCAGTTCCTTCAAAAGATACAGTCAGCGTATCCATCATCTCTTTTGCTGAGATTCAATTTTGAACCAACCCAAAGATGTTGTATGACAATGAGTAGCTAATAGCGGCACGAGCATGAACATCTAAACCGTGTTTTCTCTTGTCGTCTGCCGTCCAGTTTTCCTTTGGAGTTTTCTTCATAGTGCCATCAGGAACATTGTTTTTAAGAGGCTGATACATCGGAACATAAGGACCTTTTTCAACGATGTCCAGCATGACTTCATCAACAGATTCCAAGGCATATAGAGCCTTTATTTTCCACATAGCAAAGTTAGTTTCATCGAAAGGAGGGATTTTAGCAGAAGGATGATTTGACGAGTTTGATGAAGAAGAAGATGAAGCCATTTGTTTGATAAAAGAAACCTGCTCTGATACCAATTGAAGAGGCCTTTAGATCAATCGAAATATCAAACAATGACTACAAATAAGAACAAGAGAGATTCACGAAGAAAAACTTTCACTAAGAAGGATAATCTCACAAAGAGATTATCGTGTGCACAAAGCGACGATTAGGGTTTGTGAAAGGCGTGACCATTCACAAACCTATACAAAACAATATATACTGCTATTCTAGATAATCCCTACATTTGAGGGATACGCTAGCTAATAAATCAAGATAACTAAGGAAACAGGATAAATACAAGATTTGTTACAACGTACTGAATAGACTAAACTATTACAAACTGAACTGCTGACGTGCTGGTGCTGACGCTGAGACATATGCTGACGCTGAGTCTGTTTCAAACATTATCATATTTCAAGGCTTGACCTTACAAACGGTTAAAGAGGCCGGGAGCATATAGTCCCGTGTGTTAGTAAACGACATGTAGACTGTAACTACACTGTAACAACCCAATTTTCAAAAGAAAATTTTCATTTTTGATTAAACAAAATACTTTCCAATACAATGGTTTTTAAAATTCATAACCATTACAATTTTATTTCAAACCATCAGAATGTCCTATAAAAACGCCTGAGAGAGAGTGCACGCCGCATCATCAAACATTGCCCTTGCCCTTAGTGAGTACCCCAGAGTATACCCCATACACAATCCACAATCCACATATCATATTAGCTATAAAAGCTACATATATCACATAAGCCATGCATACAACATATAAGGATGCCATGGGCTCCTCCCACGGTGTTACTCCAGGATACCATGGGCTCCCCCACATGGTCTTACACCTAAGTGTCATGCGCTCCCCCATGGTCTTTAGCTGGAAAGTCATGGGCTCTCCCACATGGTCTTATATCCAAGTGTCATGGGCTCCTCCCATGATCTTTACTTGAAAAGCCATGGGTTCCCCCACATGGTCATACATCCAAGTGTCATGGGCTCCCCCCATGGTCTTCCCTGCAAGTATCACATATATAGCTAGCATAATACGAATCATATCTAATGATCATACTACATATCTCTACACAACAAGTATACTACATATCACTACACAACAAGTATACCACATATCACAAAACGGGTCGGCCTTGGTGCCTTAGACCTATTGGTATGGTGAGAAGATACACCTCTCGAATGCTGAACTGACAAGCTAAGATCAGATATATCCCACACACTGCTCCAACTCAACTGCATGTAATCATTATGTGATTAACTTGTCACACTCCCGAAATACCATAATTATCCTCAAAGTCAACCCTGATCAATGTCAATGTCAACAGTCAAGGTTAACAGTCCATCACTACATGAAAAATGTGAAATAGCTAAGGAAAAATTTTGTAGCTAAAACATGTATTCCGTAGCTAAACATGAATAGAGATGGAATTTGCTACATAACCATATCGTGGCAAAATTCTTCGTTACTAAATGGTCGTTACGGAATCCGTTGCATCTTTGCTACAGATTTTGCTATAGACTTATTCTGTAGAAAATTAGCCACAAACTAAATACATAGCTAATCTGTAGCAAATTAGCTACATAATTATGTCATAGCTAGTCCGTAGCGAATTCACTATGAATTAACCCGTGGGAAATCCGCAGCCAATTCCCTACGCACTAACTCTGTAGTAAATAATCCATAGCAAAATAACTAAAGACTAATTTGTAATAAATCTCATATGTCTGGTTTTGGTAGTAAATATTTCATAGCATAAAACACGATGGAATAGATTCTATAACAAAATCGATTGTGATTTAACTACACTATAATATTGTAGAAAAAAATGGTCGCAAGAATAATTTCATAGCAAAATACATACAAAATCTTTTCTAAAATAGTTTTCTAAAAAAATTAACAATATGAAAATGCAATAAATAAAAATAAATGTTACCTAAATTCTAAATAAAAATATTAAGTCATCCAACCACATAATATATTCACAAAATTGTTAGATGTCAATAAACCAAACTAACATAATTAAAAAAAAAAAAAATTGTTCAATGTGTACAAAGAAAACTATGTAACTAGCCATGACGTTGTCTTCAATAGAGACATTATTTTTGGACTTCTTCACAATCTGGTTAGCATATCTCATGAGCACAGTAACTTTGGAAGTTTAAAGCTGGAACAAACACAAGGAACAAACCAAAAATAGAAATTAATGAAGTAAAATTAAGTCAATTATGAAAATCAAACTCACATGTCTAGGCTCTATTGTTCACCACCAAGTAACCTCATCAATGCCTCAAACTTCAAGCAAACTCTTATGTGAAAGAAATGAAGTGCCACTTGTTTAAAAAATCAATGGTCGGTTTAAAAATTATATAAAATTCCAACCATGTGTGCTATTAACTTTAAAGGACTTACCCATACTTCATAGAACGCACCCTTCATTACAATCATACTCAAATTCAGGTGATTTGATTCAATGAGAACTCGTTTCATCGACCCAACTTTGATTTATCTAAAAATGATTCCTAAAGTAAAAGGAATTTTTAGGAGTCAATAAATTGTTTTCTGCTTTCATACTTTGTTGGCCCTATACAACGTGTAAACTACAACTATAAATATCAGTAAAAGTCGATCTAAATCCATACACTATGAAATCTTTTAAAAGGGTTCTACAACAGACTCAACTTCAGCCAAAACATAATTCAAAGATTATTTTAAGAGTAAATTACACGAATGGTCCCTATGGTTTGGGGTAATTTGCGCACTTGGTCCCTAACTTGTTTTTTTTAACTCGGAAGGTCCTACATTTTGTTTTTTTTACTTGCTTGATCCCTACTGTTTGTTTTTATTACACGTTTGGTCCATATCTTACTTAAAAAGACTATTATTTAAATAGGAAAAAATGATGAGGTAGGTAAAGTAAGGTGAGGGGTGGGATTGGGGGTGCGTTTATTTAAATAAATAAAAAAAGGGCAAAATAGTATTTTTAGGTAAGACAGGGACCAAGCGCGTAACAAAAACAAACAATAGAGACCTTCCGAGTTAAAAAATAAGTTAGAGACCAAACACGCAAATTATCCTAAACCATAGGGACTGTTCGTGTAATTTACTCTTATTTTAATAAATCTAAATTTCTACATAGCAAGTTAACATGTGTTTTCGAGAACAACAAATTGATAGACGATAGAAGCTTCAAAACGGATGCTTACCTAGAGAGGTTAGGTTTCCTGAAGTAGTTTAGTATTTGTCGTCGAAGATCTAATTCGGTGGTTGATAAGCAGTACAACTAGAAGCAAGGCGTATTTGGTTGACAGAGGAAAAGGGAGAGAGATAACCCAATATAAATCTCCATGACTAATAAAAGCCTCTATGCACTGCCACGTGGCATCTTTTTACACCTGCTCTATGCCACATGTCAATCTCATAAATACTGTTTGACTGATTTTCCCGCTCATGCAATTCTTCAATCTTCAATTGGCAATAACTCTTCTCCTAAGATTAAGGAAATTTGTTTTCATATCCAATACACTGCATTCAAATTAGGTATTCTATATGTAAACAAAATTTTCAAACTTTAATAGGTATATCCAATCCCTTAAAATCAGCTAATAATAATCCTCCAACTTACAAATATTGATTCCCGTTTATTATATTCTTTACTTCTTCATTGGCGTCTTGAAACTTATCATTCAAGAATTCTTCATCGTCTCTACAAACTACTGAAGGTGCATCTCCATCTGTTTATTAGTCTACAACAAAAAAAAATAGTGATTTGTGTTTTTGTGATCTATAAAAACTTATTTACTTTATTTCTTTTTCTTTTCCTTCTGTTACGATTCTTCTTCTCAATATCTTAAGTAATTGACTTTCATATATCATTCTACTTTCGTTAAATATGTTATATGTTTCGTTAGAAGGAGAGACCATACTTATGAAGAAAAGGCCATATCTGTCCTATTTTTTTTAAACAAATAATGTAAGATTTTTTTGCATACCATCAAATATCCTGTTGCATTTGTGATTTCTGTAAAAGTTGACAAATGATCATTTATGTCATGTTCATGCCACATAGATCTTTTTGAAAATGTTTATCGCCAACAGGACCATTTGTGTAAAAAAAACTGCCATAGTGACGATTTCTGTCAATGAGTGTTATAACAGAAAGCTTAAGTTTTTCATTTGCTACACATCTATACATTTTTTTTTATCATTTATAAATGAAAAAAGTTCTAAAGAAAAACAGAAAAAAAAAAAAGAAAAAAAAACACCAGGTTAGTACTTCTTATTTGGTTTTTTATGTTGATTACTTTTATCTTTACTTTATAAACATACGTGGTACTCTTATTTAGTTTCTTATGTTCATAACAAAGGTACTTTGATAACAAACATAATATTGTATATTTTCATATCTAGGGTGAGTTTTGTATAAGTAACCATTTTTGTATTTATTTTGATTTTTGTCAATTTACTTTCAAATCATGGACTATTTATGTAATTTCTATTACTTAAGCAAAAAACAGGGACAATTTGTTAAAAAAATAACAATATGTGTGTGTTTGTAATATGTATTAAAGTACATTGCTATTTACTTTTAAAATGGATAATTTATGTTAATTTAAAAAATAGGGACCATTTCTGTAAAATATATTTTCACCTATTTACCAATTTATGCAATTGACATGACTTATGAAATGTTTCATATATTGGTCTTAAATGAAATGTGTTCTTTTACAAATATAGCCATGTCTTTTGAAAGTACATTGTTGTAATTTCTGTTACTTAAGAAAAAGCTTTGCAACTTTAAAAAAGAAAAATACCTTTACAACTTATAGCAATGTACTTTGAAAGTACATTGCTATAAATTGTAAAAAAATATAGATATTTCTAACGTTGGACAATTTTACCCTTTATGCCATTGTATACCATAAGTGGACAACTTTAAGCTTCGGTTCAGAAAAAAACCATGTAATATATATTAAATGGTAACACATTTTGAAAGTACCCGCTAGAACACGTTTATTTAGCACTTAGATAATTTTACCCTTTATGTCATTGTTAACCATAATACGTACTCACCATTAAGTGGCATTTGATGAATTTTTAATTTTGAAAAACATGGACCATTTCCGTTAAATAAGTTTTTTGTGAATTTTTATACTTTATACCCTAAAAGTAGAAGTAATTTCTGTTACTTTTGAAAAACAACAACCATTTCTGAATGTTGGTTTCATTTATTTAAAAGAAAGTTTTATAACTTATATCAAAGTACTTTCAAAGTACATTGCTATAAATTCTAAAAAAGTTGTTTTCTTTTTAAGTAAATTTGTTTCCCCTTTCATTCAATTTTATTTCTTACATCAATGTATTTGAAACCAAAATTACCACGTTCTGCATCCTTTATGTTTTCACCATTTCAAATAGCAACTTCACACTTAATAGCCGAACCAAAATATCATCATTTAATCCAAACCAAATACGTTTATCTAAGAGAAAACAACAAGACCCTTAACAAAGGGGTTATACGTAAGTACCTCATTTGACTACAACAAAATTTTAAGGCATTATATTAAATATTTGGATTTTTAAAGACACCACCAAAACAAATTATATACTTAACTTTTACAATCCTTTTTTTTTCTTTTCATTTTTATCATAACATTTGTGTTTATTAGAACAAGATTCCAAAATAAAACAAACACCAATTTATCGAATGTATAACCGGGTTTTTACCCAAAATCATATACTAAATCCCTTAAATACATAACTGAAACCTCTTCTTTTCGAAATTAATCACAATATCCTAATTATAACTTAATTGATGTGAACCGATTTCTATCATATACTATAAAAAAATCAGTAATTTCACCAAAAAATGAAATACAGGAGCGAGAATTTGATTTTTTTGAGAGATACAATAGACAATTTAGGATTCAATTTCGCCCCAAAATCAACGAATAATACTTACATTCTACATGTCGAAACTTTTGTACTCCATAAGTTGTTCATCTTCTCCAAAAAAAAAACCTAATTCGTTACCGGTTCTTAATCGCCGTCGCCACTTCATCGGTTCAATATCCAATAGGACCGCCAATAAATAGCAAAATCAGATTACAAACGACACCTGTGCGACATTTTTATTCATAACCCTTTGAAGGGATTTCGATCTCTTTGCCGGTATGACTGAATGCTTACGTTTTTGAGTAACACGTTTTCAATATCACTCCTACATCTAACATACAATTTAGTCCCTATAGGTTTAGTCTTATTTTTATCTTAGAGGGCTGGGTGTGGGCAAACGCCCACACGAGTTACAAAGCAAAAAAACAAAAAAACGCCGTTACCATATGTGATGGTGGTAACGCGAAAGCCTTTAAAATGTAATAACGGGAGGGTGGAGTACTCTGCGTTGATACCACTGCTT